>NC_092020.1:7612500-7912500 GCF_042242105.1 Pempheris klunzingeri
TGATGCTATGTGGGCTCATATTCTGTGAGGAGATGCTTATCAGACTCTGTGTTTGTGTGTGAAAAGCCGTTAATTCAGATGGATGAAGCCACTGTGACTCACTGTCACTAGGGGCTTGCTAAATCTCCATGACATCTTCAGGTGTGTGTCACTTAATGAAAGACAGTAGTGCACGGAATAAAACAACAGATGTGCTTTTCTTTGTATGAAATTCTTCGTTAATTATTAAATTAAAAGTCGGTGCCTACTTTAAACCACAGTTGAAGCCTGTTTTCTCCTCTCAACACCTTTTCTTCGTTCCAGTGTAGCAAGGTTTAAAGCGTGGGTGCCTGTTATACATTTACATGAAGGAAGAAAATGAGCTGAAAATGCTCCCACACATTGTTTACATCGTTTCATTGTCACAATTGTTTAGCGGGTTTTCATGACTGTTCAAATGCAGTTCGACACACCGCTAAAAAGGTAAATGATAAAAAATGCCTATGCCCGTTGGAAGTGTGATGCTGAAGCAACCGAGGCGCCGCACAGAATCCTTGTCTAGTTGGTTGGAAAAGCACGTCTCTATGTAAATTTTTCTGTAATGTGTATGCAACATGATTTCTCATTGATGGACTCGCTATAGTCCCCTGATCCTGACAGTGACACTAATAGAATTCACACCTCTTCTGTAGGTCTTTCATTTCCATACTAAT
The DNA here is from genome assembly GCF_042242105.1 of Pempheris klunzingeri. NCBI lineage: Eukaryota > Metazoa > Chordata > Actinopteri > Acropomatiformes > Pempheridae > Pempheris > Pempheris klunzingeri. The sequence goes on from NC_092020.1 coordinate 7,613,193, forward strand.
GCACTGCTGTGCCTCACACTGATTCATGGTACTCCTTTGGGTGATACTGACATCACAAAGCTGCCCTAACGACTCACACAACAAAGGAAAGAACTACATATACGGTCTTATCAGTCTAAAAGAAGTCTTTTTCTAAATGGAGTCACGTGGCGACACGTATTCGCCGCTTGTTGGCATTCTCCTTTATGTTTGTCTGAAACTTTTGATTGAATTTGAGTTTTCTCGCTGTTTGGAGCACGAGGTGATCCTCTAACATTTTGTAGAGATGGGATGAACCCCATCAGCTTGATACAATACTAACACACACTCTATCTTACCGGCTAGTGGCCTCCACTGTGTGAAGTGTTGGCCTTACTAGGGGGGCAATGCCTGTGGCATGATATCAATCCATACATGCTAAAATGCCATGATGAGATGGCCTGTGATCCACTGGGGGGAGTGTTTTTGATGTGTATGGAAAAAGAGAGAGTGACAGGCTCATCGCTGTGAACCTTTTCTGCAGCTGGTCCTCAGAGACTGACAGATAAGATATAAAAAGAAACAGATAGAAAGCTTCAGAGGGACAGAGGGGAAGATGGAGCTTGGAGAGTTGAATATGACACTTCCTAATCCACCCAGATGTGTTTTCTCTGCTGTGAATTTGTTCAATATCTCACTCCGCTTCCTTGTGCGTGAGCTTCTGGTGTTCATGTCATTTAAGAGATCTTATTCTCCCCATGTTTCCGGGACATTTCAATGTATTAGGGTTAGCCACCAACAGCTAAGAAGAAGGCTTGGAGCAACAATTTGTACTGGGTTAGATGGCAATAAGAGACTTGATGAAATGTAACAAAAATGGCTTATTAAAGCTTAGCTCCTTTTTTTTTTTAAGTTTGTATCAGTTATGGGCAAGAAACACAAGCAATCAGAGGACCAGACAGATTGTCATCAAGCCAACAGTTTAGATTATTGGAGCCACTTTAACTGAAAGACTGAACACATTAGCAACGTTGGTAATGACATCTCATTAGAGGAAACTGTGCTACAACTACAGAAAGAACTGAAGGTCAGAATTGGAGCTGGAGCACCAGGCTGTACAGCAGTAATGGACAATGACAATGACATATTGGCAAGTCATTCAATTGTTTCAATTGTTTTGACTTCTTCCAAGCTAACCTGGAGGTTTTTATTTTCAATTTGTCTAATAATACAATACAATCATGGAAAATACTAGTATGAACACCTTATAAGGGGATTTACAACTTTTGCGTATTGTTGTGTTAAACATGCTGCACAAGGCTTGTCCCTGCAGGAAGGTGCATCCTTCCCTTCTGTATTATTGGGTTTCTGCTGGGTGGGGTATTCACTTAGCATCTCATCTTCAGGAGCCATCTTCCTGCTGCACTTCTAGATCTTGGTTGCATGTATATTTCTATAAAAATTCCCTTTCTCCCCGTCCCCCCTCGGAAGTGGTGGTGTGTCTTAAATAAATAGGCTGTATCCTGTCTGCTTTTTCAGTCTGGCCACATCACCTAATCAACATTGCAGGCCATCCTCTGCACCTTCCATAACTTGCACCAAAGTTCCTCATACTGTAATTAGAGATTATGGTTCTCCTTGGTCTTTCCCTTCCTCTTCCCTGTCCTCCTCCCCTCTTTTCTTATGTTGGCATCCATTGCTCCAAAACACAAGAACTCACCTGTGGCCTTTTATTGTTTCAGCTCTGACTGAACTACTGTCCAGCATGTGTAGTTAAAGGGAAATCTAGGTCTAGCAGTTTGATTGCCAGTGTGTTCCATGAGAACACAGGAGACTTTTAGTAATGACGATTGTGCCAAATGTATAGAAATTGTGTGTAGTAGAGAAGTGTGGTTTACAACTGCGATCTAAGCGTAAAGCAGGAAATGTGCTTGTAATTTAGCAGGATTTGCTCACAGTGATGGTACATGAGTTACAGATTGTGGTCATTAGGTCTTAAACACCAGTGCTAGTTTGAAATGGACTCTGGCTAAGAAAGCAGACCAAAGGCAAAGACTACAGGCAGCTAGCTCTTCTTGCTTTTGAAAATGACCTTTTATGACCAACATGTACAGTATGGTCCTTTGTTGTCTAACAACAAACAGAGCAGATTTTCTGTGGGTAGAGGTAAAAGCATTACACTCTTGCTCCCTTAATGATGATCAGCTGCTCTTTAAGAAACTCATTCCTTCACTCATGCACATTCGGAATGGAACCCTGTTACGTAGTATTATAAACTGCAGTGTTTCAGCATGTGATTGGCAAACTGATAGATCTGTATGATTTGAACTGTTTGTCCTGGATTGTTTAGGTGTATTAGTAACACACCTACACCTCCTAGAATGGCTACTAATGTTGAATCAATTGTACTAAACTCAACCCTTACTGACTGTTTCTTGTATGAGACATAGCAATGCATTCCACAGAGAGTAATTATCATTTAGTAATGATGGCATACACTGACTGTGTGGGTGTGAGACAAGAGAACATGGAGTCTGTATGCGTGACAAACTCATGACAGTGATAACATGGATTGTTCCAATGTGCCATAAAAACGATGTAATGGCATGTTTTATGTTACTGCTTTCAAGGACAGGGATGAGGAGATGGGGACACATTTATCTGTGTGACTACGTTAATGCTGCACATGTGGTACACTGTGTGTCGCTGAAATTACTTTTATAGTGTTGACAACTAGCCATGCATTTATGGGATTGCTGCGAACAGATCTTTGAACTGATGAAGCAAATACATTTGTGTTATTTTAGTACACAAATCCAGTGAAATGTGTGACCCTTCACACTTTAATTTGATTTCATGGACCGTTGGCGTGCACTGAATTACAGAGGGCATTCACATTTTTTAACAGCATTTTGCTCAAGTTGGTAATTTTCTTCAAACTTGAACTTGAATGGTTCTATTTTATTTATGTCAGAGGTAATCTTGGGATGTGCATCAAATTTATTTATATTACTATTAAACATGATACCATATACCTCTGTCACAATTTACGACTTCATGCTCCGTCAATCTAGTCAACTTTTAGTGAAATAGATTTTTCTTCCTTTTTCTTTGTTTCTGCTACACAGATTAAATACAATTTTATTATATTTATTATTTTATAATACATTAAAATTATAGTGTTAGTTAACTAGATTGGCACCCAATTAAATGTCATCCATTAATTTCCCTAAATAATCCTGTGCCTGCCTAAATTAATTAAATTCAGCCTAAAATCTATCTGGGTCAAAAAAGAGTTTTAGAGCACACCAATGATCACCTCAGCTTTTCTCAACCTTATTTCGAGACAAAGATGTCGATATTGGACATCCCTTATTTCACATAAACTTGAAAACATTTGCTTTAGGTGAAGGTGTGGCTAAGATTGGGGCACATTTGTCCAATATACACATAATTTCTAGGGATATTCTGCTTTCCAGCTTGTTATCCTATTACGCAAGTTACTAAGGTATCAGGTAGCTTAATACCTTACTTTTGACCGTGAGTTCTTTCAGTAACAATTTGACAGTAAGAAAAATACTTTAGTTAGAGGACATTCCAACAAACAAAATGTGACACAGATTAATGCAGACAATGCAGTCCTTGGTCTACCAGATCAAACCAGCATTACGTCCAACATTGTATGTCAATGCTTCCCTGGGGTTATTTCCATTCGGTCTGGTCCCACCTGAGCCCTGCATGACTCTAAGACATCACCATGGAAGCTCCCCTCAGGTTCACTGTCAAGTGTTTCCTGCGGCCAATCATCAGGAAGAACCCGTCACAGTGGCCTATTAATCTAAGAAGCACATAACTGTGTCATCTACTGGTGTGAGTCACATCATCCTGCATCCATCATTTATCTATATTATATCAAATAAAGGGAAAAATATCCCCAGAATAATAATGCCTTTCACAAGCACCAAAACTGGTACAAATAGTATTCATCTTGATTAATCCACAAACCAAAAGTAAAAGCATTGTTAGTGAGAAACCCAAATATAATTAGTATTTCTCTGCTCCTAACTATTAGTTGCACCCTTAGCATCATCCATTTCTTGCCAGTAAGCCAATGCAGTTACTGGCACAGGATGAAAGCCAATAATAATAATAATATATAACATACAAATAAAATGAAATAAATAGATACATAAATGAATGAGTGAATTAAAGTTGATAAAAGGACACAAAGACATCACGTAAAAGCGAGTCTGTAAAAATGGGTTTTAAGAAGTGATTGCCAGCCACTGACTGCCAATCTTGTCTCCTCAGGCAGGTTGTTTCAAAGTTGAGGGGCCCTGATGGCAAAAGTACGGTCACCTTGAGATTTAAGGCTCAACTTTGAAACAGCCAGCAGGACCTCTTCTGAGGATATAAGGCTCATATGGGGTCAACATTTCTTCAATGTAGCTTGGGGTCAGACATATGTGCCATATGTGCTTTAAACGTGATCAGTAAAATCTTAAAATCACTTCTAAAACAAACAGGGAGCCAATGAATGTGATGTTGTCTGTTAAAAGCAGTAAGAAGCCTAGCTGCTGCGTTCAGAACTAGTTTGAGGTGTGAGAGTGATTTGTGACTTGTACCAGAGAGCATGAATGACTTTTTCCAGGTCACAGTAACAAAGCATTGGTTTGATTTTGGGAATGGTTCTCATTTGGAGGAAGCAGGACAGGACTACTTTCTTGATTTGAGGTTGAAAGCTTAGATCAGAATCGAATAGTATCCCAGATTTCTGGCAACAGGCTTCACATTGGAAAGTAGTGGACCAAGACCATTTTCAATTAAACCGGTGGGATTTAGAGGATTAAACAATAACATCTCAGATTTTGAGTTGATATTGATTGGAGAAAGTTTTGAGTCATCCAACAGTTGATATCGTTGAGAAACTCTAAAACAGCAGCGGGGCTTTTTGGATTGCCAGGTCTCAGGGGAAAGTATATATGTGTGTCATCTGCATAGAAATGACATTAGACATTTTGGCGTTGAACGATTTGATCAAGTAGAAGCATGTAGATGGGAAAAAGAATTGGACTTAGAATTAAGCTTTGCAGTACACCACAGGTAATACCAACGCATCAGGTGTGCTCTTATGAAGGAGGATGAATAATTTTGAGATTGCAGTAGTCATTTAAAGTAGCATTTTGTGTTGAATTTGGAGAAACCACTTGTAATGTTAGGTGTGTTGAGCTATTTAAATCGTCCTTATTTGAGTTGTTCATTGAACAAAGCTGAAAGTTTGTCAATTTTGCCAATAAACCTAATTTGCAAGAAATTAAATTTATATACAACTAATTTGCAACAACAGATATGACTGCAATCCTTCCTGATGTCATCCAAGGGACTCCTCAGTACATAATGCAGATGTAATTTCTCGGAGACTGGGCTGAACATTTGAATAACTCCTAAATCCTTTTCACTTGTGTAAACAAGACTTTGTACAGCAACTGAAAAAAGTAAAACTAATTAGATAATCAATTACCACCATTATCCAAAAGTATCCACTCAAAATGAACAAACCTCTTGGTTCCCTCTCACTCACCGTGATTATCTTAGCTTTAAAAAAAACAAAACACACACACACACACAGACAAAAAAAAAACTTAAGCAGAGCATAAGAATTACAAGCTGGAACTATTCATTGACGAACAATAGCTCATCCATTCGCCTACTAGGCGGAAAAATTGTAGTTGTATTACTGATGATAGTTGTCATAGAACTTAATGTGGATGCATCGGGCTGCTGGAATAGCTGAGTTGAGACTGTGAGTTCTCTTCTTGGGCTATTTTTCATTGAGAACACACTATGCCCCAGGGCCAAAACTGCATAGCTGAAATGACTCTGGAGTGCAAATTGAAGAGTTGTTTTGAAGAGAAGTTGCATATCATTTGTGTTTAAATGCAATTATTCCTCTGTTTTTTTTTTTTTTTTCATATCTGGAGTTTCAAGTGCATGAACCCAAAAGAACCCAAACGAATCAGTATGATGGATGGGGATCAAGAGGGAGTAGATTAGGACAGAAAGCTATATTACATTATATTGTGTGTGTGTGTGTATATATATATATATATATATATATATATATATATATATATATATATATATATATATTGTATTATTATAAGTACTTCATGCATGCTATTTGTTCTGTGTTTTGTCTTTGCTGGGATACAACCCAAAATTCGATCAGCTCCCAACAAGCACATGAACATTTTGTGGCATAAAAGGCAAAGTAAAAAAAAAAAAGTAAACCTCAAAGATCCAATTAAAGTGTATCATGTTTCTGACTGAGGAATTAATTTGTTCATTAGAGCCGCACTCCCCTGCTGTGAATCTATGTGTGGCTCAGAGGTGAAGCAGGATAAATTCCCAGCGATCGACTCAAAGTTACTTTTACTAGGTTGAGAGTGTTTCCTCTAATGAGTGCAGTGAAAACGAGAAGCCTACTGCCTCCAAACACAAGGGGGAACAGGATTAGCAGTATTTGTTTAGTGCGAGTTTAAACTGTTTTTGCAAAACAAATAATTGGATACCAGTTGGGGGGTTGAATACACAAAACTATGGTGCTGCACAAAAGTAGAACTGAAAAAAGTATTTTTTCTCGTTTTCTGTCACCTTTTTACTTTCATCATTGTGAACAAATGCAATTCAGACATTGATTTAAGACCTAGAACGCCGTAGATCTTGACACCTGATTCTGATTCACTTTTACTCTTGTACATTGCTTGTAAACAAATTTTACATTTTAGACAATTTTCTTTTCCTTTTAGAGGCTTCGACTGTTGCCATCTTTGATGTGTTCAGTGACCATGGTTACAGTAAATCCCTCTCCTTTTCTTTTTCTCATCCTAAAGTTTTTGAAGAGTTTGCACAGAGTTAAAGATACAAGATAAAACTATAGATTTAGACATATTAAGATAAAATGATTATTCAATAGCGTGAATAATAATAATAATAATTGTATCAAGGAAAATACAATATACCCCAAAAAAGGAAGACAACAAGAAGAGAAAGAGGCGGGTGAACCGTGGCTCCTGAAGCAGGAAGACAGATGAAGACACAGAGACAAAGGCATCACCGCATCTGTTATCAGAAGTGGACAGCAGATTGAAGGCATAATGATACAGTTCAGCAATCCTGTCACCACAGTGTCTCAATCACATGTATCCACTCCAGGACAGGCGCACACCTAGCCTGTCAGACATTATAGCGGTGTTCTCCGGATGGCTGGGTGGAGAGAGAGAGAGTGCATATGACTTCTCTCTCAAGCCAGCCAGAGCAACGACGTGACACAGCACAGTGGGCGGCTGGCTGTGGACGCCCACTGCACCGCGGCGGTCACTGAGAGGCTCCCTACAGAGGTTGCATCATCGTTTCCTAGCAACCACAGCCAGCATCAGCATGGAGGTTCATTAGAGAATAATGGGCTGTGGGCAAATAAACAGTGCGGGGAGAAAGGAGACCCCTGAGAAAGGCCGTTGGCCTGAAGATGCCAATCAATTCAGTCATTTTCTTAATAAAAGTCTATAATCTGATCAGGTGAATTTGTTTCTGTAATGATGTTACTGTCACACAGGTGATTAGTGTGTTCTGTCCTAGTTCCTTCTACAGTGGTTGAGTGATGAGGCATCAGCTCACTAAGAAAAGTGCTTTACAGATCAGCCCACCCTTGCAACTGCAACCACGGCTCCTACCAGAGTGCGCCAGTGTGATTAATTGCTGCACACTTAAATGACAAAACTCTATAATGTGTGAGAAGTGCATTGGAAGGGTGTTCCTGGCTCAAGACGAAAGACAGGAGAAATACTGTACTTAACCATAATGCAGCAGAACTGAATTCCCCTTGGTCTGCTCTGCAGGTTGGATGACTTGGTCATCCACAGCAGCTTTACCTCAACAATGTGTGTCTCTTCTCTTCATTTTCATCCCGAAGTGCAACAGATTGCATATTTTAACATGGGAAAAGAAATGCATACAGTGGCTGGTATTTTTTTCCTATTCATCCTCTTATTCCCTAAATCTCCTCTATTTCTAGTCTCTACTCATTTTCCCCCAGCTCCCCTCCCTTCGTGACTTCACTCACCACCATCTCAAACTCCTCCTCCAACCATTTGCTTGTCTTGTCCATAGTGTTGTTTATATATAAGCCGTAATATTGAAAGTATCCCAACCTTGACTGAACCGCTCTGTCATCATTGTCCCAGCCACAGATTGTTATCTTCATCAATCCCAACCCATTGCATATCACTCGTTTTCTACAAAAAAAAAATGTTATTTTTCTGATGGCATCTCTGATAATTGGCAGTGAGGTTTTGAGTAAGCCACAAAGTCAAAGTGAACAGTGGGAGAGAAAATTCAAACAGATCCAGCAGGGAGGAAGATGACAGACAAGGAAAAGTATTACAGAGTGTACTAACACCGAAGCAAAGATGAGGATAATATCGCCTGTGTCAGAACGTAGATTTGTCAAATCCTTCACAACTCAAATCTCTGTGGAAAGGAGTTTAATACCTCTGCTGGCTCCGCTGTAATAAGTCACTGCAACTTCTATGTTCTACTTAACTAAAGTAAACAATGAAGATAGTTAGTCACAGGCTATGTTGTGTACATGTGTGACACTAAAGTATATATAAGCAATGAGCAATGAGAAGTGGTGGGCCAGATTATGGATATTTCAACATGTTACATGTTTTAACAGTAACATCATACATCTAACACACATTTTATTACTTCCATGCATTTTTTAAAAAAAAAATGAAATATTACAAAGAGAGAAAATATATTTATATTTCCATTTATACCAGATGTAAAGACATTGTTAGATACTGTTTAGTCTGCTTCATTGTCTGTATCCATTAACACTTTGTCGTGGAATCTGATGGTCACAACTGTGACAGCATCATATAATAAAGGGACAGAGTCTTCTTGTGTATTTGAGGAGATGTTTATTGGACTAGTAAGGATCTGAAATCTGAAATCAGGAACTACAATGATAGCCATCATAAGGCTCATCTCTATATATTGCGTGATATTCCTTTAAAACCTTATTTAAATGAACTTGCTCTTAATTGATCAAAAATGAGAAGGTCGGCAGAAAAATGGCCATTTCAGCTCATTCTAAAGATAAATAAGTGAAGAGGTAGTGCATGCAATAGGAGGAGATCCAGATAAGGATTGATTTGAGGAGTCCAATAAAGAAATAAATTGTAAAAATCAAAAAGGCGAAGCAGCTTTATATCCCACAGAACAATAAAAACTAAACTACCAAGGATGTATTCAGGACAGTATTTGTGGCACTGCAGATAAACTCCTCAGTCCTACAATGTCTTCCTAAATGTCTCCGGGAATTGGAAGTGACACTGGGTAAAAAGAGTGGACAGTTGGAGTGTCACACCAAGCAACTCAACAGCCAACAGTGAGCATGCGGCCTCATCGTGTGGACACAAGCTAGATCAAACTGGATCGTCCTGAAACTACACCCCTGTAACTGCTCTGTGATCTCGAAAAACGACCGGAGACGGCGAGCCATCGTGTCTTACGGAACTGTGAAATAAGCTCACACCTGACGGTACGGATTCATTCTTCAGCTGGGGAAATATTTAGCACAGGTATGAGCAGCTGTGAAACAACCTGGGAAAACAGGAGCTACATTTATAACCGCAGGGATGGATTGGGGAGGAGAAGGTAGAGCACAAGTGAAACTAAGTTAGAGGTGGTAGACTTCATTATTTGCTGAGATAAAAGGTTTAGTAACCCGGATGCAATAAGCTGATTTTTTTGCCTGAACAGAGGGACCTTAAGGGATGATGATTTTTGTGGTGACATTCAAGGTACCCAGAGGAAGAATCCCAACAACTTTTGTGTTTTTTGACTTTTCACAACATCAATCACCAACAGGTTAAATTCATAATGTATCCAGTGGAATACGCCTACATTTGGATTGGCAAAAGACTTTAACTTTGAATCCAGCACATCCATTAGATTGAAAATTTGGTGTTTTTAAGTGAAATGTCTATTAAACTAAACTACTGGGTGGATTGAATCTTAGTAAAAACATTCATCCCCCTCAGAAGAAACTGCAATACTTCGGAGATCCCTGACTTTTCATGTAGCGCCACGGACAGGTCAGATGTGGCAGCACTTGTCCCATACCGTGTGTTGTACCAATTAGCAAATGTTAGCATGCTAACAATATCTGTACGTTAACATTGCCAATAATATATTGCCATGATGGTGTTAGCGTGCCACCACAACTGTTGTGCCTGTGTACAGGCTCACATAGCGGCTAGTCTTGTTGAGAGACTTAGATTTAGACTTTTAGACTTTTACTTTATTGATTTAATAAAGTAATTTACATGTTACAGCAGCAACAGAGGCAGGGGCAAGATAAGCAGTGATAGAAAAAAGAAATAAAGAAAACAACAGTAGAAAATAAGCAATAGTAAATAGATATATATTGTAATGATAATAAATAAATATTTACACTATGAACATAAATGTACAGTATGGAGAGGTATAGGAGTAAAAAACAGTGCCAATTAGCAACCATGTAGTGACTATGGACTAGTGATGCTGCCGTTGAAGAGTCTGATGGCTGATGGGAGAAATGAGTTCCTTCTTGCAGGGTGGGTGCCTCAGCCTGTTGCTGAAGGAGCCGCTGAGGGCGAGAGGGGTCGTCCATGATGGACTCGAGTTTAAGAGAGACAACTTTATTGGCCTTCAGGTAATTTCAGACAAACTTGACGTAATTTTGTTTGTCAAAAAAAAAAATAGTAATAGCGCACTTGGAATTCAGTGTTACAGTCTTATCGCAGTGGGTGTTACATTCAACCACACTTGTTCAGGTTCAAAGTGGGATTATTAGCAGTCATGCGCAGCTCTCAAGACAACACTGCAGAGGCATCGCCACCCCCAACACCCAATCAGATGTGAGACAAGTGAACTCAGCATGGTACCTTGTCAGACAGTCTCCCCCACAGTCTGGAACCAGTGGAGATAGCGTAGGTGGGGAGGGGGGTGGGAGGGTGTGTGTGTGTGTGTGTGTTTCCAGAATACCTTCCGAGGCCAGGGTGCACTGGGATGAGCAGCGATGTGTGCATGCAGTTCGTGCGGTGTGTGTTTGCTCACGCATGGATGACTAAGGGCAATCAAGAGTAAACGTGAGAGTGTGATTTCTTTGCTCCGATGGGAATTTCTCAGCTTGCCATCTGACGGTCAGCGTGCCTCTCTCTCTGTGGATACCTGTGAATTGGCAGTGAATTGCTTTGATATAAACCAAATATCCTTCCACACCAATCCATCTTCCATGCTGTGCTGGTTTGTTGAAGCTTGGAGGTTTTATTGTCATATGGGCCAAGAGACACAGGTCAAGTGGAATCCTTTACTTTTGATTATTCTGTGTTTTTTCCTTCACACTCCTGTATGTCAGATGACGCCTTTTCTTTTTTTTTTTTTCCACCATAAGAAAACGCGTCTTAGTTTCTCTCACAAGAGAAGAAAGGGCTTGAAAATGAAAGGCCAGACCTCTCACGCTGACTTTTTAAAAGAAGGCAAAAATAGATGCCAGTAACAACAGCGGTTTTTAATGTGCCCCCTAATTGATGACGATAAATTGCAGGTCCTCGAAAGCCACAAAATGTTAATTTTGATTCGTTAAGTTAAGTGCACGCTCCCAGACTGTCAACTGTCACTGTTCACACTGCAAGAGTGAGGGTGCCCGACCAACATATAACTGATCTGAGATGAATGATTGCGATATTTAATGAAAACACACCGTCCCAGTTTCCTGACTTGCACCTCCCATCTCAGACTGTTCTCCAGGACAATACGACCGCAAGCACATCTTGGTGATTACCAGTGCGGAAGTCACAGGTGAAGTCAAAGTGCGTGTGGTTTCAACAGATATCAGTGGGCAGAGAAGTGGCTCGTGGCTGGATGCAAAATAAAAGAGATTGACTGAGATAAAAGACTGACTTCCTACAGAGGATACGGCTCACTTTAGCTGAAAAAGTCCAAGGACAGAAACCTCTTGTGGAAAAAACATAAGAGATTCGCTGTGCTGGTTTGTAAATGTTTATTCTTAAAACTCTGTGGTCTACAGGGTTTATAGTAAGTAGTTTTAAGGCAAAAAAAAGATTCTAGTAAATGATCACTGATACAGTAATATAACATTGCTAATCCAATTCATATACTTTGTAGAAACAGTGACCACATTAAAAAAGGCTCTTAAATAATAAAAGCTTTTTGTCCAATTTGCACTGTAACAAATTTTTAATCAATACTGAACATTTGAAATAGTAATTACTCATCTAAGTAAAAAAAAAATAAATATTGTGAAATTGCCCATACCTTATTAGAATGTATTTATACCACAACTCATAAATGATGGTAGAACTCAAACAGCTGTACTGCTGATGTAACTTAGACTATTGTGGGATTTTGCATTGTTCCATGTTGTGTTGGTTTATTTTGAAAAGGTCTTGATTACTATGATGAGAGGATCTGACAGTATGAGTCAAACCAACTGCCCCACTCTCGCTCTGTAGTGCTCTTCTTTTTGCCTGCTCTTTTATTTAAACCCTATTCATGTCAGTAATTCATATATTTCTCTACTTCGATTCCTTCCTACCCACCCACCACCAGAATGTCATACTCAAGCAGGTTGTTTCCTGTCTTTGATATGCTTGCGATGCTGTCCCTGACCACATCTCTAAATCAGGAATTTTTTGTTCCATTAATTCTGGCAGCGGACAGAATATACACTGAAGCGCCAGAGAGACCAGCTTCTCTAGCTAAGTAAACCCTGAACTGAGTTTTTGGAATGTGCAAAAGGAGAAACCTTTGTATCTGCACTGGTGATCAGCATGCTGGCTGTGCTATCTTCCAAACACCTGGCATCATTGGCTTTTCACATACAACTGCGTCTACTGCTGATTAGTGACTCTGTGGGTGAAAACGGCCTGAGAGGCAGACTGCAACCACTTCTTTGACTATTTTCTAAGACAATCATGTGTCATCAAAGAGCTGGCAGGCCTCCAGTGGGCAGCGGAGCATCAAAACTGGTCGATTCAAAGTGGAAAAAAGGTTGCTTGGTCGGACAAACCATGGCTCCTATAATGAGATTAGCCTAACCATCCAAGTTGATCCCCGGGTGTGAATCAGACAGTTGCTAAAATCAAAACCAGCCTGCATGCTCTAAACCTAGACCACACTCATCATGGGATGCTGCCTAACATGTGTGTGGTGTTAATACTTGCCCACTGCAAACAGAATTTAGGACACAAGTGCACTAGGCTCATGGGGTTAAAGCCCCTGAAAACGTGGTTTCGAATGCTCCTCTGCGCATTCAGTCAAATTAAAGTTAGGAAAGAAAATCTTCATGCGAGGTTTGTAATCTCCACTGGTGATGGAGACACGTTCTCTTCACTTTTCAAGTTCCCATTTTTGCCGCCAGACCCCGATGGAGCTATTTCGATAGCATTTTTGTTCCCTAATACCGTCATTGTCGTTATATTATTCTATAATGTTTTGAACATATGTTGTGTACAGAACACATTCATCATGAAATATCTTTTTAGACGCTCCTCAAATTAGCTCATGTGCTTCATCAGGAACGTCGGCGTGGTTTGATCGGAAGTGTTGATGTTGATTGTGGGGATTCCTGAAACGTTGGGGTCTCTCTCTTAATTAAAGAGTTCGGTCTAGACCTGCTCTTTACGGAAAGCGCCTTGAGATAACGCTGTAATGAACTGGCGCTATATAAATAAAGATTGATTGATTGAATGGCGTCATCAGACTCTGATTGGTGAGAATAGGTTAACGGCCCACGCACTTTAAACCAGCGAGTAAGTGAATAAAATAGCAAAGTTGAGAACTTCCTTGAGAAAGTTGGATGAAATATGGACTGGAAATTTAATAAAAACCAGACTTTATTCTGTGTGTGAAATGTGTGTCCTCAGAGACATGTTGTAAGCGAAGCCGCCCCAGTGAGGTGAAGAACGCCTGCCCGGAAGCTCTAATACTGAAATCTGCAAGGCTGTCCTTTAAAATGTCATAATGCAGCTGCTGCTTTGTTTTCCTCCACTTGTGTCCTGCCCTGCAGCGTATCCTTTCTAAGTTGTGTAATCTCCTTTATTTTTCAATGGCGCTCTTGATTTCTTTTTGTGAATTTTATTACTTTTGGTGGAGTCAATGGTTGTTTTTTAGCTTTGAGCTTGATTCTTACTAAGTGCATCTGAGGAAGGTACAAACGTGGTGCCAGGCTGTTTGTATAAATGAAGCAAAGACTCAATTGTGATGAAGGTATAACGTGTATGGCGGTACGGGTGTCCACATTACTTGCTCCTGAAATTTGCGTGACAAAAAAAAGGTGTAAAGCTAAAGACAGAGAAAAAAAGAGTGGCACGTATGGAAAAGGAATAGACAGGAAAAAAGAAACAAATGTAAGAAAGAAGGAAAAGAAAGTCAAATTTAAAGTTAAGATAAAAGTCGACAGCTGGAAGTAAAGAAAAAAGGGCTGCAGGCTGGTTTTTACACGTCTATCACTGCCACAACCGAGAGCTATTTTTCATGTGATGTGATTTCAGAAATAGTGCTCTAGTTCACTCAGAGAAAGGACCCCGAAGTAGTAATACACAGGAGACAAAACAACTGAAAACCACACTTTTTGATGTCACGTGGTTTCAGCTTTGAATTGTGCAAACTGAAAATAACTGACTTCTGTGCACTCACCGAAGGGGAAGGAAAAAAAAAAGTAGGAGAAACAGAAAAGAGTATGTTAGGTGGCTGCCGGCAGAGACGGCTAGAATGAGCTGTAAATTATGCACACAAATCCAAAGAATTTGTAATATTTCCAAGCCTGATGAAACAAGATACACGTACAAGTGCAGCGGTGGACATTAGATGAGATATTTCCACTTCTTTTCACACAGCATAATAGAATATAAACTGAATCTTTACCATTCGTTATACGAAGCCATCTCATCAGACAGGAAATAACAAAGTTTGCACAGTTTAACTTAAAGTTCTATATCTTTTGTCCCGTAATCTGTGTTCTGTTGCGTGGTTTGGTGGGAATGATTGCTAAAACACAGAACAACGGAAATAATCCTGGATTATTTATTTCAAAATGTGTCTTTATTACTGCGGGTTAGACCTCGAGCTTGGCGGATCCATAAACTGTGCTGGTAAAATTGGACGACGTGCGATTGTAGTGCCATGTGAGGTCCAATGGTTATTCAGTGTGTCAAAATGTAAATAGATAAAGTGGCACAACACATCAGTACACTCAACTAGAAAACACTACTAGTACTACTACAACTAAGCTATGAGATGACATTGTAGTAAAAAAGAAATGTTGCTGTTTCGACCTCTGTAATGGAGCCCAGTGTGCAGCTGTGAGGGGTGGGGGGGAAAGGACTTCCAAAGTTTGGGTGCAGCATTAGAGACGGCCTTGGCACCCAATCGTGCTGGGATTTACGACCGGTAGCGCCAGTAGACCCCGCTGATGAAGACCGCAGGCAGTGAGAGGGAGCGTAAGCCTGATGGAGGTCTACGAGATAAGCAGGGAATAGATTATAAAGAGCTTTAAATGTTAATAACAAGATTTTTGTAGTTAATCCGTTGTGTAACTGAATTAATAAAAATGTGAAATCCTAGAAAAGCTGTCTTGGTGACAAACACGAGTGTCGAGACACTTTTGATCTTCATGCTCACGTCAACTTATGCAACTGAGATTTAGATAGACTCATTTATCGTCAATGTTCATTTCACCACGGGTTGGGACTGAAATGTTCCCTTTGATCACCAACACAACTGCAAACAGGAGTGTGCTTTAGACACAAAGTGCTGGTTTGGGGTAGAAGTAGAAGTGTGTGTGGGTCTGTGCGCAGTGTTGCAGCCTCTCCCACCTATCTGCACAGCAGCAATTTTATCTCAGTGCATATGTCCTTATCGCTACCCCTATAACACACACACACACACACACACACACACCTACACACACATATGCACACACCTGACTGCTGCTGAGTAACAGTCTCCTGTGATTACATTGTGTCGCTCTCCTAGGACTTGCACACACACACACACACACACACACACACCTACACACACCTGCTTGCAACCAAGTAATCGCCTCCTGTGATTACATTGCATGTTCCCTCGAGACCTACACACACACACATGCCTCGACACACTCACACTCACACAAATGCACGCAGTGCCATTTTACCAGAGGAATAATCTCTGTGGCTGCTATTTAGACTGAGTGAGTTTCCTCTAACTGGATTACTGCGGCCACTCCTGCTGCTGTCGCAGGGGAGATAGAGCAGCTACAGGGCTGGAAAGCTTTCCAGTGATGGGAGAACGTCCAGAAGAGGTGGGGCAGTGGTGGTTAAATCCAACCTTGATCTCAAGTCTCAAATTTGAAAGATCTTATTTTAGATATGTTGGAGTTAGGTCTCCTGGGGCATGTGCACACCGTTTTACTTTTATTTTTTTTTCCCTGAAGAGACGGAAAGAAGAAAAAAAAGCTGCCTCAATCATATTTTCTGCTGATCGTGAAAACAGTTAGCCGAGCGCTGCTACATTCAGCAAACACTGCTTACTGTGTGTGCAGCCGCTTAACTCTCAGACGCTCTCTCTCCGTTACAGAGCTCACACCTCAAGTTGCACAGTTACAGAGCTCAAATCATGTTGATGTCTGTAACGGAGAGAGAGCGTCCGAGAGTTGAGCTCTCTGGTTGCTCTTGTAAATGCAGTTGTAGGCGTGGGTGCCCAAGGAGCTCTCTCCCATCCTCCACTCCCCATCTTCTGCTTCAGAACCCACCCAGTGAAGCACACCCGCCATCACACGGGTGCACAAGATATCCCACCCCTCAGTTCTAAACCATGATCAGCCAGTTGCACTCACCTCAGTAATTATGAAGTGCCTAGAAAACCTGGTGCTTAATATCATTCTTCCATCTGTCCAACCACAACTGGACTTCGCCTATGAGGCTTCTTCTTCTTGTCGTGTCCACTAGTAAGTTCCACAGCTTGGCTAGATGTATTTCATCCACAGCTGAACACATTGTTGACCTTTCTCATTAAACTCTGCCAAGTCCGATGCTGTGCAGGGATGGTCCAGCAGGGGGCATCTCAGGAGGTGATGCATAGTCTGCGGTTCAGTACCACAGTCACACACAACGTCTCCATCATACTTGTATCCCCATTTTTGCCAGAGTGGCTTTTGCACGTCCAACACCAGATCTTAATCTGGTGCCTATAAGGCTAAAAAAAGGCATCCGAGGATGCTGTGGCATGCCTCCTTCGCTCACTCCTACAACACCTTCACTGTAAGGCATTTCACGTTATTTCAACTTGCAAATGAAAGTTCACCTGCTGCCTTGAAAACACAAATAAACTCAACTTGAAGACAACCTTTGTTTCAACTCGTGAATTAAAGTCCATCTAGTTGATATGACTGCAATGTTCTAGTTGTCTCAACATTGTTTTTTAAGTTGTCTAAATTGATTTAACTTTGGACTCAGAGTTAAAACAACTAACCTTACATTATCAGTGCAAGAAAACCTCATTTACCTCGTCAAACAAACTCACATTTTGACATTGTTATAACTCACACTTTCAAGTTCAGTATTTATATAACTTGCCATATCAAGTTAAGAGGATTTATATTTTAAATGTGTTTCAACTTCGATGTATAAGTTATATTGACTCATTAGTGCAAGTTTGCTTGATTTATTATCACAATTTAAGTAAACAGTTGCTTTCTTCCAAGACTTTCTGTATAATTTCCTTAATATTTTGACCAGCAAGTTCTCCAATGTCAAGTAACTCATTCCTGTATTGCTGAATTAGAAACATGTAAAATGGTTTGCATGCGGAGAAATAAAGATGCCAGCTGGCTTGTTCACAACAGGTATTGCTTCAGAAAATAATTTATTATTGAACATACTTAACGGAACAAATCACAGCATGTTATTGAACCCAATGCCCACCTAACTTATGGTTCTCCCCAAAACACGTTAACCCTACCAATAAGTCCTTGCGGCGCTGCCGTGCCGATGCCACAATATGAAAGTGATGCCTCAGGATCATTAACAGAATCCTCCCCTTTGTTTTTTCAACTGATAACTTGATAAAGCAAGTTCAGTCAATTTGACAAAATGTTCAATTAGTCAAGACAATGAATAAATGTAAATTTAACCTACAAAAACTAGAATAGCTGAGTTCAAAATCTAAAACTTATCAGAGCACTTTGAGTTAAAGAGAAAATGTAAATTGACATAACTAAAAAGGGCTGTGATGTTTTACAGTGTTGTATCTCTGCCGGACTCCTGGTCATCGACTTCAATTCTGCTTTTACCCTTGGTTAAGTGCCATCAGATGAAATCCAAACTCTCATTCTCACCCAACTTCTCATCCAGTGGATACACTGGCGTCAGGTTACAAAGAGTCAGAGGACACATACAACATCTTCAACCACCATCATCATCATCCCTTCAACACCGGAGCCCTGCGAGGGCGTGTCGTGAGCCCCTTCCTTTATACCCTCTACTCTCTCTACCCTCTAATACTAATGAACTGCCCTAATTGCATTCCTTAAGGACAATAACTGTCTTCACTAACTAACTCCATCTCCTACTTCACACAGAGGCGCGCGAACAATCAACTGCAGCTGAACGTAACAAAGACGACAGGACTGCTCATTAACACCTCCAGCGTACACAGCACAGCCACCCACACCCCCACCTGCCTGCCGAAAGGTTGAGTGCTTCATGTCTTGGACTCACGCTGGACAATAAACTGAGCTTTGAACAGCACACTACAGACATCCACAAACGCTGCCAACAAAGATTCTCCGCCATCTGCAAACTCGGAGCACTTTCCGTCACTCCCCACCTCCTGCTGTTGTTCTACAAACCCACGATTGATTCCACTCCCCTCTACTGTTCCCCCCCGTGTTTCTTTACCATCTTAACTGCCTCCAACAGGAACAAACTCATCCACATCACACACACAATGCCTCCAGAATTCTTGGACTTCCCACCCTCTAACCTCTAAGACCTCAACAGCAAAGCCTTAACATGCAAAGCACGTAACATAACACACGGCCCCCGGGCACCCCTCTACCCATTACACTCACTGCCTCCATCTGGTTGCAGGTACAGATTTCTGGCTTGGAAACAAGCACATTATGGCAGAAGTTTTGTCCTTTCTGCCGGAGCAGCGCCAAACAAAACACCCCAGTAACTGCCATATGCATATGTCTATAAGTGCTATGGAGAAAAACATCCTAAAAAGTGACAATGACAAGCTGAATTCACCAATGTGCTGAAAGTCTTTTAGACCTACTGCTGGTATGGCTCTAGATACAGTAATGTTTGTGATCCGAACTGAAATATCCCCTGTAATATAAAGTGTCACCATTTGCTTGACGGTTTTGCCTTTTAGCAAAATATCTCAACAAAAGTTGGATGAATTGCCATGAAATTTGGTAAAGATATTCATGGTTCTTAGAGGATGATTCCTAATGCCTTTGGTGATACCCTGGCCTTTCATCCAGTGCCATTAACAGGTCTAAGTTTTCACTCATGCTGTGAAATATGGTGGCCTGTGAGGTCCCTGACCCAATCACTTCCCCCTCAATCTCAAAAAGTCACAGCTAACCAGATAAACAATGTATTTATAAGATAGAAAGAACAAGAAAGCAAGTAGAAAACACTTATGAAAGCAACATTCTAATATTTTTGGTGACACCCTCCTTTCCTATTGCACTACTGTTACGTCACAATTTCCGATGATCAATATTGCGTAGACTTACGTGGAAATTACAGAAGATATTTATGCTTGCCAAAGGATGAAACCTCTTGATTTTAGACATGATCCCCTGGGAAAGTTTGCACTGGGGGGTGAGATATCTCACAGCATTATTTGCAGCTTGCCATGAAAGAGGAAGAAAACAAAAACTGTATTCGCTCCATCCAACACTTTGGGAATGCAAACAACAGTACTTCTTTAAACTTACAACCATGTTTAATTAATGTTGCCCAGATTGATATGTGTCTACTCTCATTCAGTTGCTTTGGAGTAGCATTTGCACTTTCAAAAAAAAGCTCCTTTTAGCCGGGACCTTGAGACTTCATCGTAATCATCATAAAAAGAAAACAGCTAGAGAAGTGAAAGCTGTAAAACAGGCAATGAAAATTACAGCAGTGTGAACATGACATTGAGTCTCATTTCTCATTTAATAAAGAATTACATTATATTTTGTGTGGACCAAGGATATTTCAGCACTAGGTCCTCTTTGGTTAATTCAAACCCAATTATCGTTGAGTCCTAGAGGAAAAGTTTGAAGTGGAAAACTAGAAAAGAAAACAAAAAAGGACATATGAACTAACTCTCCACCAGCTGTGTAATTGAAAATAACTGCCTAATGAGCCACACAACATACTTGTTGCTATCCTGTCAGACAATAGTAGCCCTCAACACACAAAAGACGTTCCCTCGTTTTGTTTTAATGTTTTCTGTCCCCCTGTTCATACAACTTGCATGCAGCACATGTGTCTTATAGGCTATTTCACGAGTATTACTGTCAGAAATGCTGTCTCATGAAATAAAAATAATTGCCTCTCCAATAGTAATACAGTTGTTTTTGGTGGCAATTTTTCGTATACACAGTGCTCAAACAGTGTGCTAAAGATTTTGAAAGGTAAGCAATCAGACCCCCAGGGACATACGCAAGAGGAGCAGCAGATATTAATCACCGAGATATGAAAATACATCATTTAAAGAGACAAGCCAACAGAAACATATGGCAGATATTGACAGAGAGGGAACCAAACCGGGAACGTTTGCAGGTTGCAGCGGTGCAGCAGGCGGGGATGAATGTTTAAGTGATGTGAATCATCGTTTCAATGTTATGTTCCTGCTCAATGTCCTCTTCTGCAAACTCTACACACCATTCCCCACACCGGTGTTTGGGAGTTGAGTTTTGGTCATGTTTAATGTAAGTAGTGAGCGAGATCACGTTCACGTTTGGTGGCATGTCTGCTAAGTGCTTGATGGATTTGCGACAGCTCTCGGCATGTAAAATATGTTCACCGTGAAAATGCTGAAATTCCGATCTTAAGCGTGATGTTTGCCAAAAAAAGGATTGGCATTATTATTATGCTGGCATGATAACATGTCTTAAAAATCTCTAAACACCGAATATTAGCATTGCAAGTAATATATATTTGGTCATAAACCCAAGTATTCGACGAAAAAGATTCTGATGATTGAGCTAGCTGATGGAGGTCACAGGATAGAGAAGCACCCAACACGGTTTTGGTTAGACACCCGGCTACTCTATCCCTGTCCTCAGAGCTTTCCAAGCCCTTTGTATCTGTGCTACCGTCCTCTTCTCTCCTCCCTCTTTCTGGCTTTCCGCCACAGCCATGGAGCTCCATAACCACAGCCAAGAGGGCTACAAACATCAGCTCCAAACCCCATCATGTCGTCCTTGGCGTCTGCCCCCATAATAGATGTTTTGTTACTGTGTTTGCTCCTGTGTCCACCCTGAAACTTGGGGTCTTATATGCAATAACATGCATGTCTGTGGGTACACGTGTTTGCACTCTATGGTACTCATGGACTCAAATGCACTAAAACGTCAACTTGCCAGTGGTGCAACAGGGAAAGTCAGAACATCCATACAGTCATAAGAATCATCAGGGAATCATGAATGTCTTTTCTGAATGTTGCTCCAATCAAGCAAACACATTTTAAGATTAAGACTTTATTTGCTCCTTTCTATATTCTACTGTATTCTATATTTCATGGGACTGTTGAAAACTTGGACTTGTAGATGGCGCTAGATGAAAAGTCAGGACATCACCAAATTCATTAGGATTCATCCTTAGGAGACCTTGTTTTTAAAATACAGTTCGGACCAATGGAATGGGCTGATGGACTAGCGTGGCTAAAAGTAAGGGACATTGGGCTTTTCATTTTTCATTTTTATTATTTTCATCAAAGAATAAGAGCAGGGTGCACACATACCTTTAAGTCACCAGATCTTTGGCTTTAAGGCTTCACAGTAAAATACTATGCAACAACAGGACGGCCCAGGTCGCAGACTTAACACACACGTGCTTTTCATTGAGGTGACAAGTCGCGGCTTGTCAGGATATCCATGCACAGACCAAAATACATACCGAGTGTGGAGACGCAACTGGAATTGAAAATGGAGCTAACCGCTTATGAATGATTTAGACTTAGTCCAAAGTGCACTTAGCTATAAATAGATAACTAACAATGGCACAAGTATTAAACGTTAATACTCAGTATAGGTGGAAGCAGTATATTTCCAGCATTAATGGTGACTTGAAATCATTTGCTCTTGATAGAATGGTCTAGGATGAGATGGACAAAATTTAAGCCTTACATTGGAAGGCCCTGGTGACAAAAGAAAAACAAAAAACAACCTGTTTTTTCCACAGCTTGAATGCACGGCCGTATGAGGTCTGGATGTTATGATGGCTCACAGGGTGGAAGTTATAAAAGTTTGGACTCTCACGCTTAGCGGGTGTCACGGCATCAGAGGCAGAGGCAGCAGAGGAATCAGTGAGACAGCAGCTCTTTGCTTTGACAGAGCCTTCTCCAGACCGTAGGAGGGTACTTTCATTTGCCAAAACGAAAGCTGCAACAACAGTTTTTTTCATTTGCCAAGGTGCCCAAAATAACTTCTGCTACCATGGAACCGTACACATAACCCTCAAAGCAGGACGTCAAGAGAACAGGAGGGAGCTAAGGGCACCCCAAACCACACTTCCTGCGACACATAATGAATAAACGTTGGATCTCCAAACGAAATCCGAGTGTTGACAACGAGCAGAACAGCAAGCACAGCGGCAACAGCGGGGATGATTGTGGAACTGACAACATAAATGAAGCAGCTTGTGTGAAATGCCAAATGTGATCGGGAGTTTAATGGATCAGCTGTTGCAGTGCAAAGGACTTTAGTATTTTGTTTTCCAGAAAGTAGAACAGTAAAAAAAAAAAATTTTGGAAAGAGAAGATTAAGATTAAAACATATTAAGGGCCCACTTTGTAGACTGGAATGAATATACGGGCACAAAATCCTTCACCTGGAAAACATCAAACGCAGCTATAAAAAGAAAAAAAAAAAGACATCGGGCTAGTCAGTCACAAAAAAACACCATTCAACATTTCCTATGCGAAGGAATTCACCCATCGACATACAAATAATGCAAACAATGGTCCCCTAGTCTGGGGTCTCAGACAGCTGAAACAGTCTGCGTATTCATTCATCCTAGCTGGATTTATAATGATGTCTGTCTGGAAGGGGTATTAGGCCTGTGTGTGTGTGTGTGTGTGTGTGTGTGTGTGTGTGTGAGGCACGTAGAGAAAGAAAGGAAGAAAGCGATAGGGATGAACAAGAAAGACAAATGTCACAAAGAGGTGGCAAGTGGGAAGAGGAAGTCACAGACAGGAAAAATAATACGATTGTGACGGCAGCAAACAAGAATCTTCATGGAGTTTAGAGATTACGTCGACCCCTGTTCCCTCACCTCATTTATTTTTGTTTAGGGTGTCACATCCTCTTTCTCAGCACCTTCCGTCGGTGCCCTCATTATCTATTTATTTTTGACTGTCTGATCGCCCTACATCTCCACTAATCCCTCTCTTTACTGTCTTGCAATGCCAAGCCTCTTTTTTTTCTCTTTTCTTCTCATATATCAGATTCTTCTCCTTCATCACAGCGCCGCATTCTTTACTGTCTCTCTCGTCATACTGCTTCTCGGACTATTCGCTGATAAATCGCAGTCTGCCTTTGAGCACAACCTCAGACAGATGCCAGCTTCTTTTAGATGAAGTCACGCTGCATCATGACCAAAGTCCTGCCAAATTACACGTGCTTTTCGTAACCACCGGCCAG
Source organism: Pempheris klunzingeri (assembly GCF_042242105.1). Lineage (NCBI taxonomy): Eukaryota > Metazoa > Chordata > Actinopteri > Acropomatiformes > Pempheridae > Pempheris > Pempheris klunzingeri. The sequence continues at coordinate 7,637,134 of NC_092020.1, forward strand.
CAGTGCACCAGTGAATAACGCTGATTGCCATACACTAGGGGCAGAGGACAGACACAGGCAGTGTAGCGTTCTCATTGGTTTAGCCATTGTAATTACACTGCACACAACAGATAAATTACTGGGAGATGAGAAAGCAAAAGAGTTTACGGACACGCGGTTCAAGTTATACCTACTAGACTATTCTATAGATGACAAACCCTACACTCACAGTTACACTTACTCAGGATCTCTGTATTTCATCTGCATTAGGCTCTGCAAATTTAGCATTTGGCACTTCTTTGGTGCAAATTCCAGAATCTCTCAATCTCTGAATACCAGCGGTGTAAAATGGAGCAAACGACTGAACATAATCCACGTAGATGCTGCGCCATAATCATTCTTTTCAACCCAGTCTCGCAGAAGTTTGTGAAACAGTCACAAAATGTATGCATTCATGGCCAAGTACATAAAATTCTCTTCTTTTTTTTTCCCCACCGTCCTTGAGCGTGAACTTCAAACCGATGGGATTGTCTTTTTGCGTCTGTATCAGGTCTTTTTTCATGTCAGTAAGACTTCTTCAGGACCTGGGAGCACAGAGGCTGAGCCGTTCTGTCTCATTTTCTATTCGATTTGAAACCGTAACCGCTACAACACTCAACATTACACCGCATTTTTTTATCCCTTGTTTTTTCCTCTCTTTCGTTTTATCAGTCCACGTCGGTCGCCGGTCACAGAGGTGTGTTTGATGAGTCAACAATATGAGCGGTTTATGGTATGATCATCCATTTCAATTCTTTTCTTTTTTTTTTTGTCAGTATTTAATAGTGAAAGTGGCTCAACGGAGGCGAAGACGCACTGCTTTACCTCGCTGCCGATTGCTTCCTGGTATCATCTTTCAACGTAAAAACACAACAGCATCGTAGACAGCTCAACAACATGGTGGACTGTCGTTAAGGCCATCAGTTTGAATCAAGCTTTTTATCATAGCGGAAGCAGCGTCATGATCCAGAGCCTCAGCGACCCGACTGTTGCTGTGGAGACAAACACAGTCCACATTACGTTGCAAAACCTTTTGCTATTACTATTACTTAGTCCGTAAAGTGTGCCTTCAAAGTGCTCTTTGAAACTAGACCTGGGATGCCTGAAATTAACAAAATAAAACTTCGTCACAGGATTGTGATGCAACTTTCCGCCATGAAAAAATGGATAAAAAGCTTGACTGTTTTTAGATTTGAGGAGTAAATAATTCAAACCGATGGCTTTAAAGGTAGTCCGCCGTATTTGTCGAGCTGTCGAAGGACACTGTCATGCTTTTATTTTGAGAGACATTACCAGGAAGCATAGACAGTTTTGTGCCAAAAAAGTAACCTTGTTTTAGAGATGGGCAAAAAACAATTTCAAGGTAAGGAAGGTGCCAAATGGTTGGAATGTTGCACAAAAATGGGTCCCACAGATTATACCGATTCTTTGGTAGCTGTAGCAGGATAGCAGCTGGTCTGAAGGGTCCATACGTGTATGTGGCATAAACGTGGAGGAGGGGGCTACAGCACGTGTACTTACAGTAGATAAACTGTTACAGAACCAAGTGTTAGATTTTAAAATTGGTCATTTTGACCTGAGCACCACAGGGGATGCATTACGCAGTTTTCATTATATTAACAATATTAACAATGCACTTCCCGTTTGGCACTCTGGACCCCTGAGGCAGGTAATATGGATGAGTTCATACAACAAACGGTTGAATTGAAGTTGAATACAACCAAGAAATAATGAGCTGAATGTATTACATGATTTCATGGGTGTGTGTATATTGGAATTACTAGAAATAACCTTTGTCAGCATGCTACACCCACATGTAGTACACCCATCCTTTAAGGTATTTTTAATGATTTTGGGTGGTGTTTTTCTCTTCTTTCCTTTATTTTGTGTTCCCTTCTTTTTCCATACACTCTCGCTCTCCTCGTCTACCTCAGCTCCCCTGACATCTTGATGCGTCAAACCTTTTTTCTCTTCATTTTTTTTCTTTCAGCCATTCTTTCCATCTCCTCTCCATCTCTATCAGTTTGTGTGCTGACATATGGTCAGTCGTGGAGTGTAGGAAACCTCTTAGCTTTCTGCCACTTCACATTACCACAGCTACTGACAGACAGAATGGGCTACACACACACACGTACACACACACACACACAGACATACTGTATGCAATACGCAAACAGCGAATGCAGAAGACAAAAGTCTACAGGCACACATCTAAACACACACTCACGTTTAAGGTTGATTGCCATGTTTAAGCCGCTTTAAACCACCATATGTTTCCCTGCTCTCAACATTTCAGTGAATCAAATGTTGGCGCTTTTTCGAGTCACGAGTATCAATGTACAGTGTGTGTGTGTGTGTGTGAGAGAAACGGCATTAGTCTAGGCTCATACATGGGTCAGATCAGGGAAGGATGTCTGTCACTCACACACACACACACACACACACACACACACACACACACCAGGCTTGGAACACAGTTTTCTTGTCGTTGCCACTGCTGCCTCGACTAACATCAAACCTTCCACTGCCATAAACACTGTGCAGTATCTCGGTGGCTGTAGCAAAGGCCCATGGAGTCAGTTCAGTAAAATGAAGCTCAAATCCATAAGTCTGTTATTACAATAAACAAGACCCGTCCTGATGTTTTCCTGCCACAACACGCAACCCAGTAAAATCATTGTTAGGCGGAGGTTAACAGTTGTAATTACCGTATGTAGCCGCACTGGTCAGGAGTTCAATATTAACAATAGATTGGGGGTTCTCAAAGTTTTTAGACTGAGAGTGCCAATTAAGGGAGCCAACATATGATTGAGGGCTGCACAAGAAAAACAAAAGTAATTCCAAAATCGTTTGGTTATTAAACATTTAAGGTGCCAGAAAGTTTCCTCAGCAGCACAGAAAAACAAAGATAGAGAAGAAAAAGAGAGAGATATTCAATGTTGGCAGTTATAGAAACATACAATGGCAGCCACCTAGAATTTCTGAACTGAAGGCCTCTTGATTTTTATACATGTAATTCACTAACAAAGACCACGGCAATAAAGTTGTAGATTTCAAAGGGTTTGTTAAATGGTGTGGAAGCATGGCTGAGTTGGAGTAGGTAAGATGGATGGATGGATGGATGGATGGATGGAGGGTTACTTTACCAGTTTCTGAGATAAACAGAGGGCCTTGGGGTTAGGCTTGACTGGCTAGTCTTAAATTTAGGTAGTCTGGTATGGGTTCATCTGGACTGAGATATGAGTCCAGCTGAACTAGGTTGATGCGCACCTGACTGATGTGGAGGGCGGGGCTGCGGCATGACGTCACCGGCGTTCCCGCGGACGCGCCGCTGGGAACCCGGAAGTGCTCGAGATGTTTTTGGAGGGAGAGTTTTGTTTTGATGGTGAAAAGTTTGAAAAGTTTTACCTCACTGTCAGGACGGTGGGAAAGGGATGCTGCGCTGATTGACAGCTTGCTTCTGGCGATGCGACGGCCCGCTGGGAGATGTTTGTAGGTGAGTGACGGTCGGAATGGAGGCCGGGTGTGCTTCACCTATCGGCGCCCGGATGTTGAGCGGGTCGGAGAGAGGGCGTCTGGAGGGAGCGACATCCGATGGACGCCGAAGCCGGGATCTTCCTCTGGTGTTGGCGGGTGGAGGTCCGACAACGTTGGAGTCGTCGGAGGATGAGAGCGCGGACAGCTGAGCCCAGCGGGAGGAGGATGGAGGACGGAGGATGGAGGATGGAGGAGAATGTGAGACCTGAGGAGGTGTCTGATCTTCAGAGGGAAGAGCTCCTGATCCAAGGTGGGGGTGAGTGATGGCGATGCGAGTTCGTAGCTGGGGGGGGGGATTGGGGGGGGGGGACAATGAGGCGGGATTGAACCTAGTTTTAAAACTTCATTTTCTATTTTATGCGGTGTTACACTTCTGACAGCTTGAGTAACTTTTCAGATGTTCCTGATTATAAGATAAGATAAGATAAGATAAACCTTTATTCGTCCCACATTGGGCAAATTTGCAAATGTGCAGCAGCAAAGAACAAGAACAACCGTGCAAAGATAAGTTAACAGGTGCCTTTATAAGTAGAATAATATCAATAGAATAAAAAAGCTGTGCAGTATATAGAAATATAACAAAGAGATTGCACTGTGGCGGAATGGATGAAGTGATGATGAGCGTTTACTTTGGTTTTGAATGCATCACTCTTGCAGGCAGTGGAGTATCTCCACAGTGTGGCTTTGATTCTTTTACTGAAGCGAAGCGTCTGAATACTTGAATACTTCCTCCGAGTCAGCGCGCGGTTAGCGTAGCTTAGCATACAGACCTGAAGTAGAGGGAAACAGCTAGCCCAGTGCTGGAAACCTCTCCCTCCTCAAGGTGGTGGTTATTGTGAACTCATAAGGGTTAGATACAAAAGTGATTCATTGAAAAAGGAAATACACACACGTTTGCATGTGTGCGTGCTAGTCTCTACATCAATAAGTAATGTTTTAGTGCTACTGTGTTACACTTAAACAACAAAAAGCAGGGACGGCCAGTGGTCAGAGACAGAGGATAATTGGATACAGCATCCTCAGTGTGTGTGTGTGTGTGTGTGTGTGTGTGTGTGTGTGTTTTTCTGCCCTGCAGATGTGATGTGCATCACGCAGATGTAGTAAAAATAGATTCAGCCCTCGACAAACATTTGCATGCACACAGACAAAAAAGCGAAGAGAGTCCTGTAGCCATATTTATGCTGTTAACCCTCTCCTTAACCTCATCCCCCGACCTTTTTTCCAAAGTAACTGCCAATAATTAATACGGAGGATTTCCCTAATCTTTCAGCCAGCGCCAGCACACACACACACACACACACACACACACACACACACACACACACACACAGTATTCAGCTCTCCCCCTTTTGGATGAGTGGGGGGGGGGGATCTCGAGGAGCGATGACGCGAGGGGCAGTTTTTCTACTGCAGCTTTTTTAGAAAACGTCCAAGTATTTACTACATATTTATAATGTAGTAAAGTGATTTTCACTGTCTGTTTACCTGGCTGTCACTAAATGCGACCGGACAGAGAAGGTCAAACTTTACCCCTTTGGGTGCATGAGTCATCACGGGGGAAACAAAAAAAAAAAGGCTACAACAGGTTTATACTGCTGACACTGATGTTGACGTGTGAATTTCTTATTGTAGGTGTAACGTTTCAAGCTGTAGATGAAGGCCCCATTCCTTGCTACGTATTATTCTCTTTTCGCTAAGTGATCATTATCTGGTATTCATCATTCAAACTTTCAGACCTTCCCCACTCTTCGCCGTGCTGTAATTACAGTGTCAGGGTAGATGAGTCTGGCTGACGTTTCGTGTCTTCTTCTTTCGGAAGGGAGTCGAGCAGAGGGGAGTTGTCAGCTATCTGCACGACTACCTGAGGACATTAACCAGCAGTAACCGATGTTTGGACAGTAGCGACCTAAAGACTGGGCTTGTGACTGCATGGGTCCTGAGTTTGATCCCCGTAGTTGAAGGGGAAAAAAGCAGTGCTTGACCCCCGCGATTCCTCCCACTGCCGATGAATCTTACTTATTAATAAATGAATAGACAGAAAACAAATACGTAACGTCCAGAAGAAAGTGCACATCTAAATGGAAAACTCTCCTGTTCTCCTGTGCCTTTGATTGCTTTTTTTTTTTTTTCATTTCATGTGTTTATTCCATTTCATCTCATTTTAAACTAAACTAATTGATTTGACTCTTGTTTTTATTGCGTCTTGTGATGAAATGCCATTCTATTGTAAATAGATATATGTAAAGCACGTTATCACATAATGACAACAGACTGTTTTTCCAGAGAAAATTGTTTATTTCATTATATAATTCAATTCTATTGTATATTATAATTCTATAATTCAGGGGGGAAATGATCTAACCTTTACTACACCACACCATAGTACACTGATCTTTTAAAACGAGCCAAGAGGGTCAAATATTGGGAATAAGATTATATTCATGCAAACTATCAGAGTAAAACTCAGGTTGACGGGAAGTTGTTACCTGTGAGGGAAGTCATACATCAATTTCAGAGATGAACTTTTCAGAAGAGTTCTGACATTTGAATGGGGTCATAAGGTGACTAAGGGCAGGCTTAAATATTATTTAAAGTGCTCTCTCGTAATTGCCTTTTTTTTTTCACGTGTAAGCTTGTTCCAGGCAGAGGAAGAAGTGCGCCGAAAAAAAACCAAAAGCGATGCAGCGCTGCCGGTTATTATCACGATAGGCACGTGGATGAGGATTTGATTTTGTTCGCATTGTTAAACGTGGAGAGAAAAAAAAAAAAAAAAGTGGGATTGGTTGACAGTTGATGTTTTTGGAGTGCACTTGTTGCCGGGGTTTGTGTCAGAATTTCAGATTATTCCTCTAGATAGACTTCTCCCAGCCTGTGACATCCATTCAGAGGCCTGACAAGAATGCCCCGTGGACTGGATTTCTGCCAGGTTCCTGATATGGTTGGTGACTCTGTGTGTGTGATTAACATAACAAGTCTGCGGTCTGAAATCTAGTATGGTTTGTGAAGATTAAAGGCTAAGATGCACAGAGATTTCCACACATTTCATCACATATTTACTATACAGAGCACCACGTGCACCTCCTTGTTATGACTCACAGCGTGAAACAGTCGGCAAATGTGGTCGGGATTCACGTTCAATCCTACATTTGCTTGATCAACACGAGTGGTCTTAAAATCACCTTGACCAGATGAAGGCAAAATGACGAACCAGTGAGAGAAAATCACAAGTTTGCTCAAAGTGAACTTTAAACTTTAAACAAGCTTTAAACAACAGAATCTCATTTCATCTCATTTAACCCTTTTCTGCCGACGGGAGCGCCCGCGACCCCATTCGCATATCTATTTTTCAATGCCGGTAGATTTGCAACCAAATAAAATGGAGCAATAATTCTTTTTGCATATAAAACCTGAGGACTTTCATATCCCGATTTCAACGTGTCCCAACGTGTCAAAATCAATCAATACAACCTTTATATCCCAACAAATGGCACTACAGTGTATAAAAATGTAAAGATGATATGCTCTGGCTATTAAAGGGTTAAAGAACACCACAGCCATGATGGCGGCTCAGTGAGGCTGTTTGTCTGCATCATAGAGTGAATATGTAAAGACGGACAGACGTGACAACTTTCCAAAAGTGAGGTCAAAGCATCTTGATCAGTCCCCGGTGTCTGGCTGCAGTAGAGGTCATAAACCCCCCCTCCACGTTAGCAGATGGGACATGGGCCAACTAAAAAAATCAGAGTACGTCAAATCAATTATTCCCATCGATGGTTTCTCTCATTTTAAGCAGTTCTTATCACGCTGATATGTGTTCAAGTGTGTGTCTGATGTTTGTTTAATTCATTCAGTGGTTGTCCACAGACTGGCTGAGAGGCGTCGCCACAGAGCCGAGGCACAAACGGCCGGTCTTCTCACCGCTACCATGGACTCGTCCTCCCGTAGAAGTCGGGCGGCGTGCGTTCATGCGCTGCGGCTTGTATGTGCTCTGCCGCTAAAAGGATGAAGTTTCACTGCGAGTGCGGCAGAGAGAAGTGATCGAAGTGAACAATATCTTTTTCCCTTCATTCCCTCCTCACAGTGGACCAGAACGCCTCATTTACATGCTAATATTGCAAAAAGGTTGCACATCCCAGTTCCTGTTCCTTCACTTCCTCTGTCTGCGTGGTGAATATGGTATGTGCAATGAGCATTAATTGACTTGCATCAAATGACCCGAGGCAACCTTATCTGATGCTCGAGTGTGCGTTGCACCAAAAGGATGGGGTTTCACTACCAGATACTCTGAAGTGTAGCAGAGAAAAGTGGTCAAGGAAGAAACGGTGGCAGTGAAGAAAGAGGCACATGGCTTAAGCAGCATCCTGGTTCAGGCCATAAAACGGATTGAGTTATCCGTCCATCCATCCATCCATCCATCCATCCAAACTCACAAAGCAGGGCGAGAGTACTAATGGCGCCTGATCACCTGAGATCGTAATGAACATATGCAGTTGACACTTTAATTCAGTTTAATTAGCAGGTCAGCTGGGTCACTTGGGTGCCGGTCCAGGTGCAGTGGGTGTCGGCGGTGGTCCAGTGAATCTGCCCTGTTGGCTGCAGAGGGAAATGTTACTGAGATGCTGTGGTTGAGGCGCAGAGGGGAATAAGGAGAGGCTTTGTAGTGAAGTTGAGAGAAGTCTGGATTATGACTTATGACACTAGTGGGTTGACAATAAAGCATCAACATCAAACGTGTCCTTAAACCATTTTCTGTCACCTTTGCCAGGTGCTTGTGGTGTTTTAATTTACCCATCCTCAGCTATTAAAGTTGGTGCACTGCAGTAAAAATCTATTTAGATTGCTGCTGCTGCTGTTGGCTGATGCTGAGGTTCAAGCTCATGGGGGTCATCAAGCCTTTGGTCCTCACTGGGAAAAGGGAAATTCAATTTCTAATCACAGGACTGTGTAGGACTGCATGCCCTAATGATGCTGCAAGCCCTCTCTGGGTGGTAGAGCAGTCTCCCCCTGTAGCAGCGAGGCAAATCTATTTCCCCTTCAGTGAGCCACTGGCTTGCTCTACCCCTGAGGGAGCCCAGCACTGCTGTGCATTACAGTGTCCCCTCTGTTTGCTCTTGGGTTGTACAGAGAGTGCGGGTGGCCGCGTCCTCAGCAGGTGTCCGAAGGTCTGACGCATGTCAGTCGGGGTTTAAATATGGCGCAAAACTCAAAGTTTCCCAGTGCAGGCTAATCAGGCACCCAGCTAGCAGGCAATGAGTCATGGCTTGATTCAGGCCACTGTACAAAGTTTCTTCTTTTATCCTCCCTCCAGGAGCCAGTCATACAATAGTTGGTCATCAATGCTCTGAAAAGTAAAGTACAGATTAGTTTGTATACACAAGGCAAATATAAAGCACATGAAGCATTCCATGGCGTCATCTGAGGAGCTACTAATAAAACAAAGTGGAACTTCTAAAGTTGCGTTGTGTTGTACTGTTCTTGGATTCACGTTAGCAGCTTTTTTCATCACAAACACGTTTGCAGAAAGGACAAATCTACTGGCACTAACAATGCGAAGGTGGATTTGCTCTCCACCTTGATTTTTTATTTTTTTTTCTTCTCCTTGTGCTGGTGACGTCCACGTCCCAGTGATGCCGGCTCACACAAGTCAGCTATAGTTGGACATACAGCCGAACTCGAGTTGAACAATGCTGAGACGGGATAGCGCTTTCGTCCACCTTCACTGTGGTGGACTGGTGGAGAAACCATCATATTTTTTTAAATTACACTTTAACCCTTCAGAGTCTGGAGTAAAACGGCGTTTTTTACTACTTTTCATTTTACCTTTGTGTTTCCCATTAAAACTGCTTAGCTTGCCTTTCTTTGTGTCTTTCCTCACCTATGTGATTCTACAAGTATTTATTTATTTTGACATAATATATGGACACACTGTACGTAAAAGTGCAAAAGAAACACAAAATCCGAGTAGGAACTAGTTGGATCTTTGGAGGAGCGGGGGTCTGCGCGGACACCTCCTCTCGTTCGTCTTCACGTGCAGCATCCACTTCATCCTCTGAAAGGAGTCTTCCTCAGAATCAGAACGTTCTTCCCCAGATTCAGCATCTTCTAACTCGTAGAAGAGCTGTAGTGCGCGACTTCGGCTCTTCATAAATTTAGTCTTAATAGGCCGATCGACAAAATTCAAACACTTGTAAAAAGTTTGAAGTGTCCGCTTTCCAACAGTCTTTGAATTGAGCACCTGCGTGCTTGTGTCACAGTTTTACGTTTTCAAACGTGCGACATGAGACTTTGATGCCGTGTGGCGGTCCTAGACTCCGAAGGGTTAATGATACCTAAGGACCTTCAAGCTCTGGTTTACATGCGCTACACATAACTATGAGGCTGAGCTGTGCCAAAGTAGCACTAGCAATCGTTTTGTTGGGTGCACATGCGCACAGTGGCTGAGATTACTGCACGGGACGTGCATGAGCTAAGCCAGCATCATCTGGCCCTTTGTGAAAGTTATATTTTGGTAGGAGGAAAAATCAGGAGTTTTAAATAGAATTCTGCACACACACTAAAAAGTGGTTAGAGCAACACTGCATTTGCACCGTATGCACAGGTACCACACTGTAAGACCCACACCAAAACAGCCTTATGCATAAAGCTGAAGTGCAACATGGCTTTAGGATTCCTCTTGTTCACTTTTTAGTGATTTTGCCTTGACCAAACTGTATCTGCTGGTTTTAAAGGTGCACACAGCTGGTAACCGTGCAGGAGTTTTGACACACGTTGACGTAGATCTGACTGTTTTCACATGCTCCATGAGCACAATGATGTATTCCAACCAGGCTGCATTTCAGCATTTATCTATATAAACTCCATTTACTGGATGATTTCAGATTAAATCAGATTCTCCTCTCATGAGAATTTCCCCCCCCTTTCATTCATATTAATACTGGGAGGCTAATGCCTGCTCCGACGGCCCGCTAGTGATGTTTAGAATTACAAATTAGAGGTTTTAGATGGGTTCTGACTGCAGCAAAACAATTTTATCTAAAAGGTGAGCTTAAGGTAATTGAAATCCATATGTACCCGAATAAGGTCAGAGGAATGAGTCAGACACACAGTGCCTCCAAGTCCATCTCTGTGTGAACAATTTGCCAAAGCGAAAGTGTGCTATTTCCTGACAGGTGCACTGAAAAGAAGTATTAACTACAATTATAGCAATTACTTTCTCCTCAGACTGATTCCTACAGGAAAGTGGGACAGAGGAAAGTCAGAGAAATATAGATTTACAGTGGAGGTATAAACATTTGATTTGACAAATGAACATCTTTTTATTTAATTTTCTTCAGTGTGTCACTGAACGCGTGAGGCTTACATATATGAGACAAAATTAGTGTTCAGACTGAATGGGAGAGACATTTTATAGGCTCCACTGTAGCAAAAATAGCAGTTGGCAAGAAGGTTTAAATGCAACACATAATGGTCACAGTGAAGAGTGCTGCATTATTATTATTATTATTATTATTATCAGTCACAGAGGCAGAAAGTAGTCAAGATACATTCAGACTTCTGGAAGAACCTTTACATCGCTATGAATCAGGAGCGAAACTCCACAAAATGTATCATGACGTGTAAACCCAGAAAAATGTGACGACATTGTTGAGGCGATGTGGACACATAGGCCTTTCGCCACCAGTGTGTGGGCTCACATAGAAAAAAAACATGCGTGTTCCCATAATGCTTTGGATGGCCCGTCGTCATTCCCACTCACTCCGGCCATCCCTTCGCTCCAAATGCTTCACATTCACGGGATGCTGACATCCTCGGCATACCAGGCCTTCGCTGTCATGGAAAAAAACCCCAAAAAAACCCACATAATTAACTAATCTTAAATGAAAATCACTTGGTTAGGGCTTTTTTTTATTCCTCTGAGACAGAGATGATGGTTTGGGCTAATATGAGTGTTAAGTTTTACTTTTGGTTTTACACACTAATCCTGGTCTCCTGGGTGGCTGTGTGTCACACAGACGCTAAAGGGTGTCCTGTTAGTTGGTATGAAACGCCAAGCCGAGGTTTTTAAACACACACACACACACACACAAATGCAGCTCTGGAACAAAGCTCTGCGTGGACAAAAGGTCAGACTTATGTTACCATTCTTGGCTCTGCAACTAAAAAAAAAAAAAAAAAAAAAAAAAATCTATTTCGGTAATTGAAAAAAACGAATGGAATTGAAATATAGATGAAGCAGGTGTACAGTATGAATGGCGCTAGCTTCCAGTTACTCTTCTGAAATGTGACAGCCTCACCGCACAGTCTCACCTGCTGACTCCACCATTCAATCCAGTGCAATCTAACATGATACTTCAGCCCCGTGCCAGTGGACAAGCTCCTTTTGTTATTTTTAGGTCACTGTTTCTTGGCCCCGACTCACCTGCTACAAGCTGAACCCGATCCAACAACAAGAAACCCATAAGCTTTGATTAATTCATTAAATTGTCATAAGGTTGTTTTGGAAAACCACAAGCAGGCAGCGTGTTTCTACATCTTCACACCCATGGTTGCATGCTCGCACGAATCCACACACACACACACACACACACACACACACACACCCACGCATGCACGGACACACACACACACACACACACACACAGACAGACAAAGATGTAAACACTAACACATGGGCATGTTCACACACGCAGGTTTTGCACACGCACACACACACACACACACACACCCCCGCACAAACAACATAATTTGATCTGTCCAGCTACTGTTTAATTTATAGTTATCCTTTACAGTGGAAATAGATCCAAAAAGGAACTGAGCTGATCACCTGTGCTTCCTCTAGTATCATGTGATACTGTTTGGATAACTTGTGCGTGTGTGTGCGTGTGTGTGTGTGTGTGTACGTGTACGCACTTGTGTATGTGCAAGGTGTTGAATCGCATTGAACAATATGGAGGGTAGTTTATTTTCTTATGTTGTGCCTTTGCAGCAACACCTCTCACTGTGTTGGTGTGTGCATGTGTGTGTGCGTGTGTGTGTGTGTGTGTGTGTGTGTGCATGTGTGCGTGTGTGCATGTGTGTGTGTGTGTGTGTAACTTACTCCCTCCCTCTCCTGCTGGCCCTGTGCGCAGACCTCAATCTCATTAAGACACCTCTGAACTTTCTAGAATGTCACAGCCCCGTTACCTGAAACCACCGTGGGCACACACTTTGAAGGTTTACTCTACTTACTGCAGCTGCCTGGCAATTAATTCCACGTTTCACATCTGGACACTCATATTTATTTATTTCCACATACCTGGGTTGATTTCTTGTTCTTAAATTGCCGCAGCAACTTACGGTGGCCATTTCTCAGTCTCATTAGCAGCAGCGGCGGCGACGGAAGCTTTGAAGGTCTTCCACTCCAGAATGCTACAGATGTATTTTCTAAGGAAACATCGACCTTGAAATGTCACTATGCTCGATTTTTTTTTTTTGTTGCTAGTTACATTTAAACATTTAGACTAAATGAAATCTGTTCTTCTTTCAGGGAACCTCAGTTCTGACCGATGCTCATAATCATATGTCATAATCTTGCATAGCAACATTGGTTCTCAGCAAATGAAAGCACTTAGACATAAAAGTCCTGCGTTAAAAAAAGATTTCTTAAGTAAAAGCACAAAGGTATTAGCATCAAAATACACTACACCAAAAGTAAAAGTCATTATTATGCAGAATGTCCCAATTCAGAATAGCATATATTATATTATTGGATTATAAATTATTGATTCATTATTGTGTTCATCACTTTAATGCTGCAGCTTGTAAATGAGGGACTAATTTAACAGGTCATTTACCATTTATTCATCTATATCTTATGTTTTACTTTCCCCCTGGGGACCACTAAAATCATATTATATAATAATATCATGATTTATTTATTGATTATGTTTTCTATTCTTAATCTGAATGTACAAACTAACTACAGCGGTCAGATAAATGTGAGTTAAAAAGTACAATGTCGGTCTCAGAGGTGGGGAGTAGAAGCATAAATTACAAATACTCAAGTGAAGTACAAGTACCAAATATGTGTACTTAAGTACAGTGTGAGTAAATGTACTTAGTTACTTTGCACCACTGCTTTTCATCCTTGGTTTTCAGAATCCCTGGTGGCTAAACTCAGGTGGGTAACGACAAATGACTTCCTCTGGCTTCCTACGTGCACCTCCAGCCACGAACAAATAAAAACAACAACCCACAAAATATGCCGCCTGCCTTATTAAGAGTAAATAACGTGATGCTACGGACAGCCAATTAACTGGTGGGTTGAGCCAGGGAAGTAGTTGCCACGGCCTGACAAGCCATCACTGCTTTTCTTGCTAACAGTAGTATTAGAATACTGACTGTGGTGTGACTAAACATGACATGACTGCACAACACAACATCCCCTGGTAGTATTCTGTGGTGCTGATATCTCTGCTGCTAATGTGTGAAGTGTGAAGCCAGAGATGCTGACTAAATCTGCACCGTCAGAATCTTTGTTTCCACGCAAGAACAAACATGGTGAAAAGTCTTACCACAAACCAAAGTAAGTATAGTAGGTAGGTAGGTAGGTAGGTAGGTAACACACTGGTATATTAAATGTGTATGTCGGGCATTTCATGAATTAGGCCAATAATACAATCACTGAAAAGTAATTGTAAATCTAATAATGAATGATTGTTATTTGTATTTTTGTTATGGTTTTTACATTTTGCAGTCACTGAAGTGAAAAGTTTCAGGTTTCCCTTGACTTCTATCATTAAGCCTCTACTGCACACATTATTATCCACCGTGGGGTAACAACTTTTGTACAACTTTTACAAATAGTATGTCTTGGGGAGGTATTTTGGAGTATGTTGCCATATGACCTTCCCCACTATTGAAAGCACCTTTTAACTCCTCTTCACTTTAACCCTTGTATGGTGTTCGGGTCTATGGGACCTGTTTTCATTTTTTTTTTTTTTTAAATCAAGAGCAAAATGATACGATTAATAAGTTTTTCAAACTCAGACTCACTGGGCTTGACTCATATTGATGAGTCTGAGTTTGAAAAAATGATTAATCGTATAGTTTTTCTTTTGATAAAGAACGTTAAAACGGATGAAGTTGGGTCCACAAACCCGAAGACCATACAAGGGTTAAATAGAAACAAATGGAAAAACTAAAAAGGTCTGATTACTTCATAATCTGTTCGTCTACTTTCATGCTGTCGCACCATCCATCTCACTCAACCTTTCAACCTGTCCACCAGTGGAATTTGTACAAAGATACTTAAGGAATTGTAATGAAGGAATCCATTGGCTCTCCTAACTGCATAGCTCCATTGTAGCATCATTAAAAACGTACAACAAACACAATCATTTAATCTTTACAGATTGAAGCGCTCTTCTTCAGGAGACTCAACGTCATTGACAGCTTGCGAAAGAGGAAGACTTGCGTGTCATGTGACGTCATCCAAGTACATAACTGGTTAAACCTGTCTCCTATGGAAAGGCCGATCACTGTTTGAATTAGTGTATGCTGCCATATGGCAACGCCGTGCAGTAGAGGGTTAAATGAGGTTCATAATAAAACAGAGATTTAGAAATAGGGACTATTTTGAAGTTGTGACCATGAGTGCGACAGTCTAGTCTCTTTGTTGAGAAGATCATTTGTTGTCCTGCTTTTGTTGATAGAGGATTTGCAAGTGCTTTCTTTTTAGTGTCGCTGTGAACTTTTCATTGGAAATGTAAAAAGTAAGAGAAGTATGTGGGGGTGAAGGACAATGTTTTGAGCTGAATAATCATACTAGGACTCCAAAACTGTCCTATTATTCAGTTAGCTCAAACTAATGTTTGCTCAAAACCTGCCATTCTTCCTTCTCTTTGCTTTTCGAGTTTGCCCGTGTGCCTCCCCGACTCAGTTGTGATTTGGCAAAGCAATTTGAAATTCAAAGGAGATGATGAATTGTAAATGTCTAGCGCCTTTCTAGTCTTTTGGCCCAGTTAAAGCATTTTAACACTACATTGACAGTCATCCATTCACACACCAGTCATACACTAACGGCAGGTATCATGCAAGGTGCTCTGCTCATGGGGGGGGGGTGAGTTAACCAATCGCACATACTCATAAAAGCAATCTGGGGTTCAATATCTTGCCGAACGATACTTCGGAAGATCGATTCAAGATCGATTCAGCAAATCAGTGGACAATGTCATAATCCGTCTTCTCGTTAGCCCTCCTCCCAGTCTCTCTCGTCAATAAGCCAACTCCACCCCTGTTCCACTCCCCTGCTCCTGATCACTCATTAAGCCAGTATTAAAGCCTTCCCTCACTCACTCCGAGATTGTTCTTCATCATTGATGCAAGACGGCACTCAATCCCGGACTGATCACCTGTTGCCAACCCAGCCTCATCTCTGTCCACCTCCCCTCAGCTTTCTGAGTTTCGTCCCCGTCCTGCCCGGATCCCGTCTACTCCTGGTCTACTTGGAGCCTGATGTTCACCACGAATGGGAAACGGACGATCTGGCGGAGAGTGGAGGACTGAGCCGGTGTTTTTAAAGGCTGGAGAGGTGTAGGTGGCTTGATTGGAAATCTGGAACAGGTGTGTGGGCCGGTGACCTGGAGTAACCTCCTCGACTCCGCTCGGGTGACAGACAGATAACCACAGACACACAAAAGGGAGAGAGACGGGGGGGAAAAACACCGGGCTGCCTTCCCGATCCTCCGCCTGGCTCCAACTCACCCTGTGATCACTTGATTCTGGATCTGCTGTTTCACCAAGCTCCTGCTGCAGTCCTGATGGTACCGCCAGCTCCCACTGTTCCAACTGTCCTCTGTAAGTGGGAGCTCTCCTGATCCGGCTTCACCCGGCTGGAATCCCAGTGCATCCTTCAAGTACAAAAGAGACTCTGCACCATGTTACTCTGAACTGCATTCACCTGCTTGCCAAGCATAATAAAAGTGCCTTTGAGGTTTTGTTGACGTCCCGTGTACTGCATTTGGGTCCTAAACACACCCGTTACTGCTCTGCCACAAAGCCAAAGCTGTGCCTTCACGGAGATGGCTCCACTGTACTGGTGACAGAATGTACCTTGCTCAACAGAAACTTGACAGGGTAAGTTAACAGTTAAGCAAAGAGGTAAATGGTCTTTGTGTAAGGCCTTACTAGTCATTTACACTACATCCCCATTCACACATCATTCATACAGGAGGAATCTAAGTTGGAGGACACTGGGGTTCGGTGTCTTGCCCAAGGACACTTCGACATGCTGATTTAGAAGAGCTGTGGATCGAACCACCGACCTTCCGATTGAGGGACCCATTCTACCTCTGAGCCACAGTCTCCCCTGTGTGTCTAAACGTATACTCCCCTCAGACAAAATCACAAAGTCTGAATCCCTGAATCTGTGACCCTGAATTGAACATATCAGCTGATATACATAACACAATCATCGTATAACTGACAAATTAATTCAATTGTCGCTACTCCCACTATAACCATCAATATTCAGTTCCTTAATTTTCATCAGTCACATGAGAGATTCCCAAAATATAGGATCTGTAAATCCACAGTATTAGCAGGCTATTGTCAAACCCTGAGTGTGTGTGTGTGTGGGAAGGACAGAGGTAAATATCAACCTGTGCTGTTCTTCCATAGTTAAAGTTTAGCTTATAGTCGTGGCCCAGATGTTGGACAGTTGTGGCTTGCTTGGCTGACCGGGACCGATCTGTGTCTCCTCTCTCGAAACAACGCAACAAGCGTCTCGTGCTGGACGGTTTAAAAAGATTCTCACCCGTGAATTTCAACCTGGTTTGCATTAAGTTGAGACCCTTTTGTCACATCGCTAGTCACTCTTTTGCACTGGGGAATCCCACAATGCATTGTGAAGCAATTTGCTCACATCCTATAGAAAATGAATGGGGGCTGACTTTGAGCTGTGTCATGTTGCTTTCATTGGGTCTTTACCCTTCAGCAGACAGCTGTAACTGTTATTTCTTAAGGCAAAACGGACAAATATATATCCACGCCCAACCTCTCAAATAATAATAATGATGTTTAAACGGGGCCTTTAAAGACATCACTTTGGAGTCTGAGAAACTGACTGAACATTTTTCAGGGTTTTTTTTGCATTTTATGGACAAAACAATAGCAATGAAAATGCTGGGTTTTTTTTCCCCCCTTTTGATAACAGCATGTCCACATTTCAGAACTGTAACTGAAAAGGTCTCTGTAGCCTCTATTCACACTTGTACAGAACCTAAATATGTTTCTTTTGTGTGTGACATTGTGTGTGACGGGCCTATCTGCCGGCCATTAGAGGCTATTTAAAGCCAAGACCGCTGTGAGTGAGTCACACTGAGATGACCGACCCCCTAGGTGTTGATGGCTTGACAATGCGGATGACATCCCAACATGCTGTGGCTTCAGATGTTACGTATCCGCCATTACTATTTCAGCCCCAGCTGGCTCAGGGGAGATGTGATTACAGGGCTCTGCAATAAGCCTGCAATCTGTAGTGGAAAGTACAAGGGCTGAGGGTAAATAATTGATGAAGATTCACTGTTTGAAGGATTGAGTGACTGACGGACTGGTTGTCTAAAAGACTGCCATCCTGCAGAGAGGAAGGAAAAAAGAGTTGTGAACTGCATTTGCTTATTTTTTTGATGTGTTTTCTCTTCGCCATACTTTTCCTAATGCCGTCACGTCGCCAGTCGTCTCCTTTCCCATCTGCTTTTGGCGTTCCCTCGCCCCTCCGTGCCTCCACCCCACCCCTCTTCTCAATTTTGTTCCCTGCTGCTCTCCCCCCCTGCTCAGCTCAGGTGATATAAGGTATGGCGACAGCTATTGAAACCTGAGGGATTAAGTAAATCTATTTTAGTGCCTTGTGCTAACACCACAGTATCTCACACACACAACACAAACACGCCACAGACAACCAGGTGATATAAGGTAGAGAGACAGAGCTATTTAAACTTTTGGGGGAGGGGGGGTTATGTCTATTCTCAAGACACAGAGACACAGGTCTTCCAGGCAGGGATAACAAGGATGCAGCATGCACAAACACACACACACACACACACACACACACACACACAAACACAAAAAGATAGAGAACACAAGTTCATATATTTCACCCACACACAGGAAGAGAGAGCATACTGTGACACAGCTACTGTCAAGTTATTCTCACACTCAAATCCAGAGCACCTGAAGTCAACACCCCGACGAGGCTTGCTGGAGCACATCCTCTCCACAGACCCACACTGTTGACTTATTTTATTCTTGAGCCAAAGCTTATTTCTTGTGTGTGTGTGTGTGTGTGCGTGCATTTATATATGCATATGTATATGTGCAGTAAATGGATGCATACCACTTCGCCACCGTGCTTGTTTGTTCAACCACTGCTCTCTCAAGACCCTAACCCCTTACACCCTATTGATGCATTATGTATCTTGCACCACACCTCTTTATTCCTGTACTGAAAACCAGATAGGACATTCAATTTGTTTTTTCACTTACGAAAGTACCCTAGGGCACCCAGGTAGCTCACCTGGTATAGTGTGCACCATTCAGTCGCACAGGTTCAATTCTGGCCTATGGCCCTTTGCTTGCATGTCATCCACTCTCTCTAAACCAAAAATCCACAAGGCACTTTGTTCTTCTAACATGAGCAGACAGGTTACGTTTCTTATTTTATCTTGTGTGTACTTTCTCGTGCTGTAGCCTTTCGACAGTGGGCTAAAGTAATAAAGTGTTTTTCCACATCCAAGATGAACCTCTCGTCGTCCGCGGTGTTAAAAACACCCTCTGACCGGAAACAATGTTGATGGGGTTGGTGGAATATACAATTGAAAGTCTGCACGAGCTGTTTTATTTTGAAAACTGACCTCTCCTCACTGTTTGTTTGACTTCCTGTCTTCCTTCTTGTGCCGTTTCATCCACCTTCATCAAAAGCAGAGCGCCGAGCTGCTTTTGGGATGCTTCCGGTGCAATCAACTCCGGCAGCCACGTCTGCAGATGGAACGCAATGCAGACGCCCCGGTGGGTTTTAGCCACTTCTTTGTCCTATTGAATAAAGCATATAAATGCCAATGAAATAAAATGCCCAAGATCATGAATAGCACCACTCATATACCAAATAACGGCATTACTGAGTATCCTCGCCAATGAATCTTGAAGATAACAATACATGGTATACTAAGCCCTGTCATACCGTAGCCTATGCATGAAGGTAAGGGCAGAGAAAAAAAAAGGCAAATCTGAAACAATTTCCCGTTAGGTACTTCACATATGTTATCAATAAGCCTCCCAGTTTTTTGGCTACTATTACTATATTACTAGACAATTAGCTTTTAATACAAACTGAAAACTTCCTCCACATTTGCCTGACAACTATGTCGGCAGGACAACATGTTTATTATAGTATAATGACTCATAACCTGGCACCTTTATCCTACACACTCACACAAGCAGTTTTACAAATAGGCCTTGACTGAGAGACAAAGCTACGCTAACAGCTGCAGCACTTCCTCTGTCTGCCTCTGACTCACACACCAGGGGGTCTGGTGACCATTTTATAGGGAGTCACCATTTGGTTCTCCCACCTTTTGTAGTCCTCCACGTTACATTCCTTATAGTTATTAAGTTCATTATTAATCATAACACCAAATTGACAGTTTAGTTATTCTATGAGACTGAATCAGTTAAACTGGTTAAATCTTTTTCCTCGTTTATCGAGGTGGTGCCCCAACCGAGGAAGTCCCATTAATGAATGTAATTATCTTTGATAATTATCAATTATTTCTGCCACATTGCCCCAGAAATGGTGCAAACTCCAACATTTACTGGTGCCCCAGAGTACTGAGCACAACATAATAAACGTCACTATCAGGACTCGGGGACAGAAAGCGGAGTCCTGCCTGAGGATCTGAGGTTGCACAATTCAGCAATGTAGCTGTGAGCTGAACCATGAAGTGCTTTAAAAGTGATCAGTAAACTTTTAAAATAATTTCTAAAACTGACTGGTAACCAGTGAAGAGGGGCTAAAACGGGGCTGATACGGTCTCTACCTCTAGTATTTATTAAAATGAGCAGCTGCAGTTTGTTCCAGCTAAGGCTGTGAGATGGCTTTTTGATTTAACCCTGAAGACAACATTCCAATAACTTAACTGAGAGGAAATAAAAGCATGGATGGACCTGCTTCAGATCAGGCCCAGGAGAGGAAAGACCTCATTTTTGAGGTGCCCCTTAGTTGATAAAAGCAAGGTTGAAGAACTTTTGCAATAGGTCACTGTCAGACCTACAGCTAGGTGTCTGACCGTAACATCCAGCTTTGGCAGAAAACATACAAACCTGGCAGCTCTGTGGTTAAACTTAACACATCTTTTTAGATCTGTAAATCTACTGGTGGGAGCAATTCAGCAGCACCTTGACAGCAGTATCCCCCTTCCACCTATACATTAATCTACACCTGGTTTAAAACCCCTCAAAGTACCGCTGACCTTCTTTTTCAAATGAATTTTTAGCAGACAATATGCTACATGCCTTTGGTTTCAACCAAACTAGACTCAACCGGCTAGAGTTCATCAATCAGTCACACGTAGTGGGGGGTTTGTTGATTGGTGTGGCAAAAAGCACCTAATTTTAAAAGGTTATGTGGTTAAGTACATCCAGCCACTTATACAAGTTCACCTTCATGTCCACAGAGGAAGTACTTTAACCTGGAATATTTATGCTGACTGGGTATACTCTTGAACCCTCCAGAGAATGTAAGTTTTACATAGACTGTAGGGAGTCTAACAAAAGTGATTTTGTCTGATCAGGCTCATCTGGAGAGTGTAATCAGCCATAGAATGACTGCATGGTTTATGAACCTTCCTGTATCATCACAATCAAAGTTGTCACATTTGGGTCAGACGGCGATAGAGACGGATCACTGTTATCTTCGGTCTCTCGTTGATCAGTCTGCACTGAAACAGGTGAAGAGGATCCTCTTTGACCCCTTTGCATATATTCTCACACTCACAGACTTTGTGCTTGTGTCCGTTGGAGTTTGCGGTGTATGATATGTAGTGTCTGATATGTGCCTGTAGTGAGTATAACTATGTATATAGTGTTTGGTATGTGCCTTTAGGGCATATGATGTAGTATTGGCCATTGTTTCTATGTTTCTGATCTGTGATCGATTATCTGGAGACAGATAGACTGGGAACTGCTTGACCTAGGCAGGGGAGATCTGACCTTTGCTCCCCCTCACTAAATACTGGGGGATGGTGTACTTCTAATATATCCTTGTACCCCTAAAACAAAGAATAGAACTGTTATATGGATGAAAACCAGATGTTGGGATGGATGGTCAAAGGGGTATAAAGAAGTGACCAGAGAGATGGCTCGAGGAAGACGGGGACAGAGACGCTGCAGATTTGGCTGAGGGTTACACTGTCTGTTCCTACAATTGGCTGAACGTCTTCCCAGGCTTCCATGGTGCCTGTTAGACAACTGACCTTTTTGCAATAAACCTATTTTTATGCACTAAGTCGTTGTCAGCGGAAGTTTCCTTTCATCAACTGCATATCATCATCATCAGAGAAGATACGACAAGTTCTAAACAGAGGTTACAGAGGCTGTATTGTAGTTTCAAACCACAAACTGAACGATGCCTCATGATGTTTGTTGCGTGTGCATCTTTTTTAATGTCTTCTGTGCCTTCTTCAATGTCGTCTTTTAATGTCTGTAGAGTCACAGTCAAATTTCCTCATGGGGAAAAACAAAGTATAATCTAAATTTTGTTATTGGACAAAGTTGAATGTAAATTTTGCCTTTAACGCAGGTTGAATAAGGACATGTTCAAACGTAGAGTCTTGACATCAAAACACTAAAAGTAACAGCAACCATACATGCTCAGCCACTGGTACAGAACACCCATTGTTGAGGGAGATGACGCCGCCGCAATTGCAAGGCAGCACTGTGAGCACTTTGTCCTACAATTGATTTCATCAGGTAAGAGGGATTCGATGCATGTTGCTATGGATACCGTAAGAAAGTGATGCCCCACTGGAAAAAAGAAAGCAGCAAGAGAGTGAGTGGTGGAGAAAGGTCGAGGAGAAAGGGGGAGTCAGAGGATATAAACACTTTTGTCTGGTGATCCGTGGCAACACATTTATTTCAATACATTCATTATTGTAAAATATCAGAAGCAGAGAGAGGAAGGAGTGAGAAAGAGGGGGGGAGGGGTGGAGTTGAGCCAGGTCAGACGAGACTCTAATTTAGTTCTGAATTGAACAGAATTTTTTTTTTCCCGCTTGTGTGCTGTAAAATTCCACTGATTTTTTTTTTTTACATGTGAGATACAATATAACTCCTCATCTGAAGTGAAATACAGAACCAGTGGCTCTGAATGACAGCGCTGGATGAATATGTGTACCATCATCTGTAACTGCTAAATCACGTCAAATAATTCCAAATTATGATTATTACATGCATACGTACACCAACTAAGTTACGCTCTTCAAGATAAAAACAATGCAAAAGTTGCAAAAGAGGTTGGAGTTTAGGAAGGTAATTTCCCTACATGTCTGTATTTTTTTTTTGTTACATTGACAAATACCAGAAAAAATAACACCCAGAAAATGTACTTTGCGGTATTATTTTGTGTGAAAAGAAAGTAAAATACGGTCTGTGGAGCCTTTTAAAGATTTGAACTGCACTTTTTGACACAAGGAAAGTTGACCGGGTGCTCTCAGAATGGGCTCTCCCCACCGGTTGATGCCTCGGGTCGCTTTTTATTACTGACAGAGAGACGAGCAGGGTAAGACAAACTGAGGAAAGTGGACGAAGAGAGGATAATTAATCGCCTCCGTCCTTCCCTCACCTCCGCCAGCACCGCCATCCTGGTCCACTCTCTGGTTACCTCCCGTCTGGATTATTGCAACTCACTTCTCTCTGGTCTCCCCCTCAAGTCCCTCCATAAACTGCAACTGGTTCAGAATGCTGCAGCCCGGATCATCACCAGGACCCCTTCTATCAGTCACATCACCCCTGTTCTCCAACAGCTTCACTGGCTCCCAGTCATATAAAATCCTCCTCCTAACCTTCAAAGCCCTCCATAACCTCGCCCCTCCACACCTGACTGAACTCCTCCACATAAACACACCCAGCCGGACTCTCAGATCATAATCCTCCATCAACCTCACGATCCCTCCTGCCCGTATGACCACCATGGGGTCCAGAGCCTTCAGCTGCTCTGCCCCCCCGCCTCTGGAACTCCCTCCCACCGGACATCAGGAACATCAATACTTTGACCATCTTCAAATCTCACCTCAAAACCCACCTGTTTAAACAAGCCTACTCACTGTAACATCACTCTGCAGATCTCCCACCCCTTGGTTTTTTAAATTGTTTGACGTTTTAACTTGCTTTTTCACTGTTTGTTTTTAACTGTGTGTTGTACGGTGTCCTTGAGTGCCTTGAAAGGCGCCTATAAATAAAATGTATTATTATTATTATTAAGAGACAGGGAGAGGGTTAGCGGAGGAGAGCGATATGTACAGTACGCATACGCCGGTCTCGCTAGAAAACGACACAGGGAAGTTCAGTAAGATGGTCTGACGGATGGCTCAGAGACAAAAAAAAAAAGGACAAAGGTCAACAGTGATTTAACGTGATGTAAGACATCATTTAAATTCCACAGGTGATTTACCTCATGACATCCATCCCTTCCACTCATAAACTCATCCAATCGCGTTTGGGCATATTTGCTTCTCAATAATTGAGTGTAAAAAAAAAAGAAGAAAAAAAAGGCAGAAATAACCCTTTTTCTTTCTCATCAACAACATCTAATAAAAAGCTGTTTATTTTCTGACCTGTTTCTTTTCAGGAACCAAACAATCCATCAGATCTCTGGACATTTTAACATTTTGTTATGTATTAAAATTCTTCCATTTGGTCCCAGGGTAAGGAAGCTGTTCGTGTCTGTGGGACCAACTACCGTTATTATGGGGAATAATTGCTTTTCTTCAATATACTTGCAGTTTAATCTTTCATTTTGTCTCTAAAATTCTGCTATAGGCGTCTTTCTCCCTTCTCATCTCTGCCTGTTCTTCAGACTTTTTTTTTTTTTCCCATGCGATTCTATTAGTTAGACTACGTTATGCATTGGATTCCAGTGGAACAGGGTGACCCGCCGACCCCGGTGTTTTTCTAGTCATGTGGTGCATTGTATTTGCTTCATTTCTCTTACTTCTCATTTCTGTCGTCTCATAGGCTTATATAGTTTCATTAGCAGGACACGTTGTCGGTCATGTTAGCTGTGAGGCTCTGGGGGTGGTAATGTTGAGTGGTGTGTTCCTCAGCTTGGTCCAGATCTTAAAAAAAAAAAAAACGACTGGATTGATCACCATGAAGTTTTGTACAGATATGGTGCCTAGATGATGAACTCTGACTTTTCCTCTAGCGCCACCATCTGGTTGAAATGTGTGGATTTGAGGGAAATGCCTCAACAACTATTGGATGATAGATTTGACAGCTGTGTTTCCGATAAACATGACTGATGAAAAATTAATTCGACTGTCATGTTCCCCTAAGAATGAACAGTAATTTCAGAACTTCAGAAGATGAAATTCACTCAGAGCTTTGGGTTGCGACGTGCTGTTGGTGTTTTCAGGAATGGCGGAGGCCATAAAAGACAATTATTCGGTCAATGTGACTGTAGTCGTATAGAGTTTTTCTTAGGAAATGTGTTTCGATATTCAAAATATCACATATCCTGCATTAACATTATGCTACTCTCGTTGCCTCAGTAAATTGTTTGCCTCTGTAGTTTCTAGATGTTGAGCACCGGGGCTCAGAGACAGGGTGGACCCAAAAGCACGAAGTGAGAGCCCACAGACAGTTTTAACAAGCTTTTATTTCACAAGGTACTTACAGGACAATATACTTACTACAAGCATGGCATGGCATAAGCTATGGCTTGGTTCAGAATGATAACGACCTATGACGCTTGGACAAGACGAGACAACCCGGCACAAGACAAAGGGAGACGCAGACAATATAAACACAAGGTAATGGGGAACAGGTGGAGACAATCAGGGCGGGGCTAGACAATCACACTGGCGGGAAAACACACAAGGGCAGGAAGTCAAACAGCCTGAAACGAGAGGAGAGTTTAGGGTTTCAAAATAAAACAGGAAGTGGGAGACAAGATTAGGCACAGACAACTTAACAAATACGACATCTATACGATATCTCTCTCTCTCTCTCTCTCTCTCTCTCTCTCTCTCTATATATATATATATATATATATATATATATATATATATGTATATATATATACTATTTCTTTTCATCTCCAATTCAAAAGTTAGTTTATCAAATTAAACTAAGGCGACTCAACATGAACACCTCTTTGAGATGTGTGTAACCATGCGTCACGTGTCACGGTATTACTGGAGGCAGCATGAGCAGCACTTTCATGTCGGTCAGAGTGTAACATGAGATGCATTTTGCAGTAACCTAGAAACAATTTCAAACAGTTTCAAAGAAGTGGCTTGTTTTTCGCTGAACTCTCAGCCTTCCCTTAATGTGCAGCGGACACTGCGGGACATTTCAAAACTTAACAGCGCACACTCACAAGACTAAGACTAACAAGACTAACATTTTAAACATAGGTATGTAATCTGCAAAAATGTTTTCGTGTGACGTCTCCCTTTCCACGCTCTCCACATCTTTCTCTTTCTCCTTTTCGTGTCATTCGTCTTTCTCCTCTAATCTCCAGGACCTAGATGCTATTTTTGTCATTTGTTTCCATTAGGATCAGGAGCAGGCAAACCACTGTTTCCCTGTGATGGCTACTTTGCTGATAGGTGGCCCAGTGCAACAACACGATGATGAAGGCTCGGCACAGAGAATACAAATGAAAGCAATGGCTGCCCCTGCTGAATACCAATGCTGCGGTCCACAGTTTTAGTGTGCTAATACACTCTGAATGCGTGTATTTTACAGTGCATCTGGGAAGTTTTCAGACCCCATCCATTCAACTTTTCATACTTTGTTATGTTTAAGACTCGTTGTAAAAAAGTTTACGTTCATTTTTTTTCCTCATCAGTCTACACAGAGTAGTCCACGCTGACGAAGCAAAAAGAGGTTTTTGGAGTGTTTAGTTAGTACGATACAAATAAAATACTCAAATATCCCATTTACAGAAGTTTTCAGACCCTTCACCTACAGTAATACTTGGTTAAAGCACCATTGGAATGATCCTACGAACTCGGCACATCTTTCTTTTGGAACTCAGAAGCCATTTTCAGATGTCTCCAGAGATGCTTTATTGTGTTCAGGTCTGGACTTTAAAGAGCTTTTCACTCTGTCATTCCTGTGTTTTCTTTGCAGAATGCCTCAGGTGGTTTTTCCTGTTTCCTGAGCACACTCAAAAAAGGTTTTTTGCTGTGTATTTTTCTGGATCCATCTTGACTTGTCTTCCAGTCCCTGTTGCAACAAAACACCCCCACAGGATGATGCTGCCGCCACCATGTTTGACTGTAGGGGTGGCATTAATGAGGTGATGCTCTGACTTTTCCTCTAGCGCCACAGTTAGGTTGAAATGTGTGGATTTAAGGGAAACGCCTCAGAAACTACTGCATGAAATTTGACAGTAATGCTCCCCTAAGAGTGAACAGTCATTTCTTGGGGCATCCCCTGACTTTTTATCTGATGACATCATCGGGTCACACTATTCATTTGGCTTATGTCCAACTATCTGCAAAACTCATCACATTCCCATCGGTCTGAGCTGCACTTTGTATTCAGCGCAAGTTAGCAAATGTCAGCGTGCTAACAAGCTACGCTAAAATGGTGAACATGATAAATGCATTTTAATCTAGAACCAACCAACCACACAGTATTTCGTCGCCACGCATTTAGTTGCTTGAGGGCCAAACATTGTTTTGAGAGTTGGTGGAGAACCAAAACAGAGCAAATAGGAGAGTGACTATTTCAAACCCAGTTAGTGCACCTTTAAATCAACTGGAAACTCATTGATATTACTGGTGCTGTTTATGTCCCCTACACTGCATACATACCTCCAAACCAAGCCTTGTTGTAAATGAAACATGATAAACATTATACAACTGAAGCGCATGCGCATTTCCTTTCTCGTAATTTTGACTTTTTATCTCGTAATTTCGACTTTTTATCTCGTAATTATGACTTTTTATCTCATCTTTTTTTTTTTTTCACTGGCGGAAACGGGCTTCTATACTTATGCCATGGCTGAGCAGGAATCCTTTTTAGCCTACATCCTTAGAAGTCTTTGAAGCTATGAAACCTATGAAGCTCATTTACACAGCAGCAGAATATACTGACACACTGATAGCATCGGAACACTTGCCTGTTCTCTCGTCTCCCCTCTGCTGCTACCTATGGCATGTGATTATTTCTGTAATGGTTTCACCTATTTTATGATGCACAGAAATGGAAAAAGTTTCTTACAGGCAGACGTTAGTTTTCAAATTGAACACGTTCTACAGTTGTTTAATCTTTGATTTAATAGATTACAGCTGCAAATGGGACATCAGTAATGCTTACTGGACTTCATTTTGCTTTAATAAAAGAGCCCACCCCTTAATCTCTATAACTATCTATTGTTCCCTTGTGTTTTTTATCTCTATTAGTTGCACATTAAAGTTTGATGCTACGTTTCCAACACTTCTGATTTACCCTGATGAACCAGGTGGGTCCACTAAACACGGCCTGAGATTCTTTACTGAGGCTCATACTTTCGGCTGACAAGTGGTAACTGATGATAGGCGGTAACTTCAGCAACTGCTGGAAGATCCCGTTGACTTAACCTCCTTCTCCTTGCCAACTGTGAGTGTTTGCTACAATTCTCCCCGGGAATAGCCCGACAGCAGCATGACGCACAGCACGCTGTCACACACACAGACACAAGCACACATGCAGCATCTGCCTTCAGGGATTTTGTGTGCTTGTGGGAAATCTATTTGCTCTTTTCATCAGTCCAACTGATATTAACATTCGGATGAGTACAACTTTTTTTTTTTTTTTTAAACAAGAAATAAGCAGAAAAGTGAAATTCTTCTTGTGGGTTAAGAAGAAGGAAGGCAGAGACTGTGATCAGTGTTTACCAGCCTGTCCAAGCAAAGGAAAACACATTACAAATCTGGAAGTGGTTTTAGACTCTGATCTGGATTTTATTAGCCTTTTTTTTTTTACCAAAAACTTATCTTTTCATCCGAGAAACATTATACCAAAATGATAACCACTTTAAGTCAGAACTTCTGATAATTGTTTAATTCTAAACCAGTTCGATTATTGCAGCTCTCTTTTTATTGGTCTCCCTAAAAAAGTCTTTATGAAAGGAACAAATTTAAGAGTCCTTTTAGTCCTCGTCTCCAAACCTTACATAATCTACCATCTTCATATATATCGACTGTTGCCCTCCGTTTTGTCTCCGAACAAGAGCTCTCAGGGTGCTTTCTGTTCTTATGGCCCTGAACTGTGGAACACCCTCCCCCTGGATCGTGAGCAAATTAAATACTTATCTTTTTAATTTGGTGTTTTTTGGGTTATCATTGCTGGTAAGGTGTGGGTTAATGTTTTCTTGTGTTGTGATCAAACTGGTTTTAGAGCTGTTATTATTGTATCATTTTGATTTTACAACTTGCGACTCAACTCCGACACCCTGATTTCCAGTTATACCAAGAAGCTATTTTAAACTAAAAAGCCCTAATAAATGCATTTTATTCTAGAACCAGCCAACCACACAGTATTTAGTCGCCATGCATTTAGTTGCTTAAGAGCCAAACATTGTTTTGAGAGTTGGTGGAGAACAAAAACAGACCCAGCATTGCAAACCCAGTTAGAGCATCTTTAAATCAACTGAAAACTCATTGATATTACTGGTGCTGTATGCACTGCATACATACCTCCACACTAAGGCTTGTTGTAAATGAAATAAAAAAAATAAAATAAATAGCTTTAATAATTGGTTTTCAGGAATTTGCATAATGCTGCCCTCATTTTAGGCATCTCATTTGACATGCAAATTTATGCAAATTGCCCTGAAGCCAAATATCTGAGGAACACATTGGATTTACCATCACCGGCACATACTGGCACAACATGCCAAAATTAACTAGAGAAATTAATTTGGTCCTCTGGGCTGTTGCTGTAAATATGGAAATGTCTTCAGTCAACCCAGTAGGAGAGTGAGTGTTAAACAAAGTTTTCATAGTGCTTTATTTATCAACCATGATTATCACCAACATTCCCGTGGACACGTGTGAATTTAGAGAGAAACTTAAGGTGTAAAAATGCCACCTCTGTCATGCATAAATGCTTAAATATTCACCGTTACAAATATGTGGAAATGTTTCCTGAAATTGAGCTCAAACCTATTTTGTAATATCTCTTGGTTCTTAAACCTCTTTTCACTAATTCTCCTCCCTGAATCCAAACCTTTTCATGCCTGCGGTGTTGAAATCAATGCCGGATCACAGCTATCTCCTGAATTCACCCGCTCTTTGTAGAGCTGTTTGTCCCAGAAGCCCGCATATGTGACAAAAGTCCCGTCTAGATAGGATTAGTTTTACCAGAATATTACAAAATGCCATTTTCACTTGTATCACTATATTATTTCGGCCTTCTAAGAATAAAATTACCCGTGATTTGGAGTGTACAATCTATATTTCAGGCACAGAGGTGCAAATTGCACCTTATTCTGAGGTTCTTTGTTCAGTGTTACCACTATTGGCTGTTATCTATATCATTGTATATCATTCAAGTAATCACAACTGACAACCAAGAGGCTGAGCATTAAAAATCAAACGATATGAGTAATCACTTTGCGTCATTATACAACTGTGCATATTCGGTGTTTATGCAATTGCAAAGACATTCCTACTAACTCTGAAAGACAAATCCCAAGGAGGAGGGAGAGGGGGGGGTTGGAGTGGGCTGTAGAGTAGATGCAGAAGTGCCTGCAGGTTCAGCAGAGTGGTGAAAAGACCTGTTCTGTCATGGGGGCCGGACTCCCTGGGGGTAAAGAGAAGAGGGGAGGGTGAGTTCAGGTTAAGCTCATATGGGACCAGCATCATATGTGTGTGTGTGGGGGGGGGGGGTCAACCTGTTGGACACTTGCTTAAAGACTTTGAGCTCTTTTTCTAGTGAAATGTTTGCAATTTATTGCTTTTGATGTGACAAAGCAAAATGTTTGTGGTGAAGATCCACTTTGCCTTACTGCCTCCATTCATGATTTCAGAAGGAACTGGGACATGTGTGCCGTTACTCTTTTAGCCCAAAGCTGCACACAACTATTTCAAGTGTTCTTCCATTATGTCTACTGTTCCATACATGCTTCCTACTATAACAGTTTGCTGAGTGTTTTATTTTGAATACATTTGCAAAATTTTCTAAAAAAAAAAACATGTTTCACTTTGCCATTATGGGGTATTGTGTGTAGAATTTTGAGGGGGAAAAAAAGAATTTTATCCATTTTGGAATAAGGCTGTAACATCAAATGTGGAAAAAGTGAAGCGGTGTGAATGCTTTCCGGATGCACTGTACCTTAGTAAATGAAGCATTGTCATGCTACAGAGAAGCTCCAGCCTAACAAATCACATTCTTCAATAGGTAAGAAATCATGTTTGTTTGGTACAGACCACAGCAGAACTCACATCATCACATCATTGTGAAAATGATCATTCCCCCGAAAATCGGGACTCACACCGCAATCCCAATGTCCAGCTATGTGGACGGGATCAGGTTGCAGAAATTTTACTACTTGACATTTTATTAGGGTCATTTGTTTCAGTTGTCTGTCGGAGAGGTCCCGTGCTATGGTTTAAGCAGAGGCGGTTCTTAATAGATGCTTTTTGGAACACAAAAAAGAAAGATTTGTATAGCAATAAGAATAAGAATAAGAATAAGAATGACTTTATTTATCCCGGAGGAAATTGTTGTGCCAGAGTGCGGTACAGAGGTCAAGTCACAACAATACAAAATATTGAAATACAAAATTGAACAGAAACTTAGACACAACAAAATACAATTAAATTAAATAGTCTGTCCCTTTTTAAAACAAAAAGTACAGATTGAAAAGTACAATCATACTATATTGGGATGTAGAGAAGAGAGAGGCAGGCCACAGACATGTCCTTACCTCATACTAAGCTTTGATCACTGTGGTTATTAACTTGTATGACTGGTAGTAGTAGTAGTAGAGAGCTGCTTGGTGAATGCCACCGTTCCTGTACTATCATACTACACCGTTGCCCGTAAAGTTGGAATAATTTTGTTTTCCCCCCCAATTTTATTACAGCCTGACTACACAGTTTGCAAAGGTTAATTGTGGTTTAAGTTTCACTGTGATACTTTTAGAAGAGTTTAATCAATAAAGTTGAGAAGATATACACTTTATTTATCAAGAATAAATCACATTGTCACAATCATTTCATGAGAAGAGGTAAAAAAACATTTTATTCCAACTTTATGGCCAGCAGTGTATATATTAAGGTCTTGGGTGGTAATAAAATCTCTTATCTTTAATACAAAGGCAAAACTACGGCTGCTAGACGATATCCTGTTTTTACAGAATGTAAATATCACCGTGATGCTTTTGAATTCATTTTTTTTAAATGAATGTTTTCATAGTGAACCACATAAAGATGCTTATTCTGGAGTTTCCCTTTTCCCCTTATCTGCTATCTGAAAAAACTGAATACACTTTGAGGTTTTTGGTTTCTGTTTTCTTTACGTTTAAAAACATAAGACACGTCTCCATCTCGATGACGGCTGGCGCGCTGTGAAAAACATCAAGAACAGGTCCAAGTTCATGACTTTAATCATTCCATTCCTCACAAAGTCAGGCATCAGTCATACATTTCATGTCGTGGCCACGATACGCGGTGTGAGATTAGCAGGTAGGCCAGCTGTCTTTGGGCTTAATTCAAGTTTTCCTGTATCACTACGCGGGGCTCACTCTTATCCACGGGAGATCACCATGGTAACACACGCTTACGTGGCTTACCTGCTCCCGAGTGTGTTAACTTCACAGGATCAGATCCAAGTGTGTTAACGGGCCACACCGCTGACCAATCAGATCGCTGATGAAGCAGTCCTCGTTCCTGCTGGTTCCCGACGGGGACAAAAGAGCTTAGTGGAAAGTTCTAAAGCACAGTAGATATTTTTTTTATAGATCAGTGAAATTGCTTTGATTTTCCAGGCTTTTTATTTCCGCTTCCTTTAGACCTGCATTTTAATTGCAGTTTCTTTCATTCCGGTTGATGCTTTTGCACTCGTATTCAATCACTGCAGCTTAGAGGGAACTTGATGATGAATAGAATAAAAAAAAAACCCTCTATTGTCTTGTTTTAAAACAATAATCAACATGCTGTTGATGAGCTCCCGTGATTCATTAACTACTTTTCATCTCCTCTCAGCTTTGGCAGCATAGATACAGTTTTACTTCACGTGTAATGTTCATAATTCCCCTATTCACATATTCATAATTGTTTGTTCATCATCAGATGACAAAGCAAAAGAAAAGGAGATAACCGGTTATCAGGTAAGACCAGGTAAACAAAGGAGAACTCATTTGGTGATGCAGGCCCTGCACAGGAGCCAGCTTTTTAGTTGAGTGAAATCTAAATAAGATCTCTTTAAATGGAGACTGAAGACATCATTTTTTAATTAGCGCTGTTGAAATGCTAGCCCTATATAAGCGCATGGATTATCCTGAATGCTTGCTGTTTGTCTTAATCTCACTTGTATCCATTTCCCGCCCCCCCCACCCTCCCCCCCATGCTGCAATGACCCAATCTCCCCACAGGGATCATTAACACTTCCATCTCACTCATCTGTCTCTCTTCAACACTACCGCAGGACACTGACCTTTACCTCCCGTATCATTATCCCCGCAAAGTCTTAATTGTTCTCGCGCTTTCACGTGCACTCACGCGTATGCATCGTCATCCGTTATCATCACCCGTGGTTTACGATCCATACTTCAGCAGCTTCATTTGTGTCACGAGAACGATGCGGCACGTGGCTGAACGCAGAAAACTCATTACTGGACGTGCGGTAGGTAGAGACCGACTGGGAGATTTTTACCGTCCCTTATCGGCCACTTTTTAGTGCATGTGTGTGCATTGTGGGTAAGCGCACTGTGGCTTTTAGAGCTTGGCCGACCGCTAATGCGCCGCATATTTTTTTTCCAGGCAAATGAGCGAGGGGTCATTTTGAAATTAGGTGTTTTGTAATGTCTTAAGATATCCCTGTGTGGGTGTGTATCTGCAGGATGCCTGTGGTGGTTATTGTTGGCTGTATGCATGTGTAGATATTAATAAATGTGACTTTATTATGTTCTTGACAGGCTGTGATTACATGTTTTGGTCCCTTTTGTTGTCGGTGACGGTGGATGTTCTCGGTTCCACAGCTAAGGATGATGGGAAAAAGAAAAGAAAAAAAAAAAAAGGTCTGTAAACACTTCCTTTTGTTATCTCCCCTTGCCTCCTGCCATTCCCCCTTCAACCACGCTCCACCCTCCTACATTCCGCTAACTCTCAGCAGTCAGCCACGTGGCAGCTGTGCCATTTATGGCCTTAATGATATAGAGATCTATTTAATGCTTCCTCTATTCATGTCTTTGTTTTTTGTCTCTGGCTTTAGCAGCGCCAGTTTTTACCCATGCTTTTACCTGCTTACTAGAGATGGGATTTATGGCTCTTTGAAGGGAGCCGGATCTTGAGGAGCCATTCCTTTCAAAGAGCCGTTCAAACGACTGACTCGTTGTTATATTTACTTATTTATTGATTAGAAGCCAACCATGGGTAACTTGTTTTCATCAAGGAAACAATCACTGGTAGCAGTTGTAAAATAAGATTTGGTTCAGAATGAAACTTATACATATCTATTCTGAAATATTGATTATAATTTCATTTGGCTTGTGTTTTCAGTGGAATCGTTCCATAAGATGGTGCCATACCAACATGCTTTGACAGTGAGATCACTATTTTGAATTTTCCCCTCAACTAAAAAACTTTGTGGCACAATAAAAACTATGCAGGCTGCAGATAACTTCCATGCAAAATAACTTCAGTGTGAAATTTTCCACACATGAACATTTTAACAATACAGAAATAAAATGAAAATAATAAATAAGTATATATATATATATATATATATATATATATATATATACACACACACACACACACACACACACATATATATACATACACATATATACATATATATATATACACACACACACACACACACACATATACATATATACACACACACACACATATACATACATACATACATACATACATACATACACATATATACACATATATACATACATACATACATACATACATACATACATACATACATACGTGTGTGTGTGTGTGTGTGTGTGTGTGTGTGTGTGTATATATATATATATACACACACACACACACACACACACACACACACATATGTATATATACATATAACAATATACAAATATATACAAATAAATGGCTACAGGAAAAGTGGACTTTGACAACAGGGACTTTCAGAGCAGGTGGGAGGCAGAGTTTTACCTGTGTGTCTTGTTTGGGGAGCTGATGTAGCCATAAGAATATAACATAAGATGGCACTATGAGACAAAACATCAGAATAAGTAGAAAAATGAAATTCTATTTATTTTATTGAGGAAAAGTTGTTGAAGTTTGACTGTTTTAAATTCATATTTCTAAATGAAATATATATTATTATATTATATACTATAATAAAATAGTCACTTTTAGACTCCTCACTAAATGTTGAGCCCGTTTGGCCCGCGCCTTAGACTGTGTTTTAAATTTTGGCCCCTTCTTTGATTGAGTTTGACACCCCTGGTCTAGTCAATAATATCGAGACAGTGAGGAAGTCAGGAACAGTGCTCAGATCTAACTGGGTCTTCATTTTATCATTAAATGCATCGTCACTCTACTGTTAAATCTGGCTTAGTGTCAGTGACAGAGACGCACCACGCCACTTCAGCTCTTGCCAGCTGGCCCTTTACCTGTGTGAATGCTTGAGATCAGCGTGACCATCCCTGACCTAGAAACGTGTCACCTAGGAAACTAAATTTGTCACGGTGCTCTTGACCTCAAAAAGACCAAACGGTGTCAGTCTCAATCTCACACCCTCTCACTTTTAGTCTAGTTTTTATGCCAGTGGGGTCATACGTGTCGCATCCGTTACGTCTGAGGCCGAGAACCACAGAGGACTCAAACGCACGACCCCAAAACCACTCTCAGGCAGCTTGAGCAATCTTTAATGTCGTTACAGAAAGAAAACATGAGATCAACGGCAACTTGGACACAAACAAGGAGATCTGGCGCGGGACAAAGGCGAGACGCAGACTATTTATACACGAGGTAATGGGAAACGGGTGGAAACAATCAGGGCGGGGCAGACGATCACAACGGCGGGGAAACACACAAGGGCAGGAAGTCAAACAGCCTGAAACGAGAGGAGAGGTTAGACTTCACAATAAAACAGGAAGTGGGAGACAAGTCCAGGCACGAGTGACCTATTTCTTCCAATCAGCGAGCTCCATAAGAATTCCAGTTATCGTGTTTGTATGCGTTTATTTTCAGACCATTGGATCACAGAAAATGGCAACTTGTTTTAACTCATGGAAAAGAGTTTTGAATCCCTATGGTCAAACCTGAAGTTTGTTGGGCTGCTTAGAAATGGGGACGCACGTCTGCAGGGTGCACCGGGGGGCCTAATGTTTGGGGCACATGCACTTCTGGCTGGAGGGCCTTCATGTTTCCAAAGAATACAACCTTAACGAAAGAAGAGAAAAAAATAAATGAATACTCGTCCTCCTTCCATTTGTGGTTTATGTGGAAAAATGTCACTATTTAGCCAAACTGTATATAAACTTATTCAGAATCATCACCGCCCCTCTGATCCATTAGTTCTATTACAGCATTGTTACAAGTTGTCACCCCCTTTAACACAAGCCGGAGCTTAGATGAGAAGGTGGAAAGAGATTTCAGAATAAATCTTTAACCAAATTAAAGTCTGTGTTTTTCTTTTGTAAAAAGAAAATACAAAAAAATATCAAAGCTAATTTTCTGCTTTAACTAAACTTGTCTCGGTTCTTTAATAATAGTCCCTCTCTCTCTCTTTACCTCCGTCTATCTGTAGTCACCCCCTCCATTATTTTATCCTCTTTGTCCCTCACACAGTCCTTCCTCCGCACTTAAATGTGATGGCAGCAGTCATAAGCCTGTCTTTGCCCCACTGA
Source organism: Pempheris klunzingeri (assembly GCF_042242105.1). Lineage (NCBI taxonomy): Eukaryota > Metazoa > Chordata > Actinopteri > Acropomatiformes > Pempheridae > Pempheris > Pempheris klunzingeri. Next base: position 7,674,002 of record NC_092020.1, read on the forward strand.
ACTGCTGATATAAGAGAGTCATTACAGAAAGAGAGAGGGGATGTGAAAATATATTTAAAAAAAAAAAAAAAAGCTCAGAAGAGAAAAAGAAGATAGTTACAGACAAGCAGAGGGAAAGTGAGACAGGTAGAGAAGAAGAGATGTAGAGATAAAAGACACAAGGTAAGGAAAGAGAGGAGAAAGGCTGCGGTGACAAACATTTATCACACAAACCAAATTGAGAGAAACTCTTTATTTAGACGCTTTTAGCAGCGTAGACCGTGTAAACTAACGTTCACGGCTCTCTGTTGCCGAGCTTTTTGCAGATGGTCGGTGGAGCCCTACTTAAGGGAAGCGCCACGCTGGTTTTAATGGGCCCCGCGGAGAGAACGGGGGAGACGGGTAGACGCAGAGGGCACGTTGGGGGAGTCGAGAGGGCGAGAGTGAGGGAGAAAGCACCTGTTGTAAACAAGCCACCAATAGCGGTGAATATGCTCATACACAAGTGAATATGCACGTCGTACTTATTATGGATTTTATAGGAAGGTGTATGAAGAACATTATATGATATTCTGCTATTCTCTGCACACACACACACACACACACACTTTCACAACTGCACATGTACATTATTGAGTGCATATTGAGAAGACCTCTAGAATGTGATTAACATTGGCATTGTCATGACTGGAGCTGTGGTTTAGAGCTGCAGCAATCAATATTTGTTAAAGTTAACAACGCTGTGGTCATCTACCCTTTTTCTAGCGTTAGCAGGCATCCATTTTTAGCGACAAACCAACTGATGAACCAGTATGTTACTCGACTACCACTGACCACTGACATTTGCAGCAAACTCTCATGCAGTGTAGTAATTTAGCTGTTAAAGAGCCACATGTTTTTTTTCTCAGGTGATGATGGAGACGATAAAAAAGAGAGATTAAATATGAGATTTATCCAGAAACACAACGTCAAATGAATGCAGTGTGTTTGCTTTATAAGGTAATAATAAGCCAGTTATGTATTTACAGCCTTTCTCTGCCTATTAGTGGTCAAACACTACAATGAACGCTGCTTTAGAATGATTGTCTATTTTTCTGTGGCCTCCACTTTCCCGTAATCAACCAACTCCTAGCTTTGACTGATTATTGACTCCTTTAATGACAGATAATCATGTAGCTATCAGGGCACAAAGCTTCCAAAGGCTTGATACAATCGTTTCCAACGGCTTGGCAACATGAACGCTCGCCAGGACAAGACGATCTGGCACGGGACACAGGGAAACGCAGACAATTTATACACAAGGTAATGGGGAACAGGTGGGAACAATCAGGGCGGGGCAGACAATCACAAAGGCGGGAAACACACAAGGGCAGGAAGTCAAACAGCCTGAAATGAGAGGAGAGTTTAGTTTTCAAAATAAAACAGGAAGCGAGAGACAAGACGCAACACAAGTGAACAAATGAACAAACACAACGAGACATAACAGTAGCTCATCCAATGTGACAGAGGAACCAAGGAACTTTATCTGTCATACCAACACACATTTACACCTGGTGTGGTACGAAATTATGGTCTCAGGTCCCGGTTTAAGCCACAATAAATATATAGAATAAAATATAAAAAGATTGAGGTATTATAAAATAGAAGTACTAAAGGCAAAAGAGCAGTATGAAATGAAATAAAATGTACACATCTATGGAGAACAAGATATAAACAGTTAACATAAAGAAGTGTTAAAGTGAAAGGGAAACTTCAACACCTCTGTGCACCCCTAATGGTGTGTGTTATACAGGATCATTCAGTCTACATTTTTTTCCTTTTAAACTGAATGTGTGAGTTTGAAAAGGTTTCCAGATTTCCAGTGACCCATAATCACCCCTCAATACCAGAAGCCTGAAAGGACTACCGTTACATGTGGGGAGCAGACATAACTGTCTTCATCTACTCCATCTACTCTCTTTTTTTCCTGCTCTCCTTTTCCATCGGATGTCAACTTCACACGCATCGAAACGAACAATAACCTCCTGAAAACGGTTCTCGCCTACCATTATTTCCAGTAGTCAAGATCTGCCCGCCGCTCATCGCTGTACAAAAGAGCGACCAAACGTTTGCCCGTTGTGTGTGTCCGCGTGCAATTACTGTACAATAGCAGCTACAATGGGAAAAAAATGAATTCTAAGAAGAATTCCGTGCAGCACAATGATGTGTATTGATGACATAAATGCTGTTTTGGACATAAATCAATGTTAAACGCGCATTTATCACAAAGCAGTGATCATACACTTACTCCTTAACTATGTGCACGATCGTTTCATCGGACAGGCTCACGAATGCTGAACACTCTCGTGTTCGATAACATCAAATTGAGGGTGACGGGAGCGAAGGACTGATCATTTTTAGTGTCTGACCTTGCTGTTGTGGAAGAGTTTAGTGTGAAGGACTACAAGCTAAAGCTGGCAGTGCGCTCTATTAGCTCATGAATTCCGCTTTGGGGTGTTTTTTTTTTTTTTTCTTCACTTTAAGGGTTATATTGTTTGGTGCCACAATCCAGCAGCCGTATTGGAGAGGTAAATTGCAGGCAGGCTAGGTGCTTGTGTTTCCAAATGCCACGCTCCTTTTGGTCATATTATTTCACATACTTTCACTTTCAGTTTGTGAAAATATTACAGTTTCCAGCAGCGAGCAGACACACAAACATCCACTCACACAAGACCTTGTTGGTATGTTGGCCTTTTTTGCGCCATAAAGCTATTGCTTATTACATCCAGAGCCCATTGGGGCAGAGGAAAGGTTGAATTAAGGGTTTGATGAGATAGGTTGTGACATGCTAGCATTTAGCGGAGTACCACCAGTCCCTGCGTCAGCCCCGGCCTACTCTGCCTAGCCATTGGGAAAGGTCAATGCTAATGCTGCATGGTTAGCTCATATGCCTCGCTCTCACTCTGCTTCACTTACTCTTTCTCTCTTTCTCCATGTGAACTTCCCAGTTGCTCTTTTCCAAACACATCTGTTATTTACACTCGCACGCAAATGGTGCGTGTGAGAGACGATATTTCTAATAATACACTTCCCCCCCCGGGCCTATAGGGAGAACAGAGGTCAGAAAAGCCCCGTCGGAGCACGTTTTGACTCCATAACTTGCTCAAGGACACATCAGCAGGGCAGGTGTGTGCTGACACAGAGGTTTGAACCCCATTCATTCATTCATTCATTCATTCATTTCAAGAGTCCCTCTAAACCACTGCAGCCCCAGTGTGATGAGGCAGGTTCATTATTTTTGCAGATTCCCTGTTTTCCTCTCTCACTAAGGTTACTGCTAGTGATTAGGCTTTAGCACTGCATTGCTGACAAGTCATTGCAGTTTGGCTGCCTTGTTAGTGCATCCAGAAAGGTCACAGCTAATACATTGCAGTTAGCTCATATATTTCAGGCTGTGGTACCGGATGGTGTTGCTTTGCAGAAGCTTAAAGAAAACTCTCCACGAAGACGCAGGTTTTTTTTTCACCAAACAAACCCGCTCCTTCGTGCACTCTGTGAATATTACTCAAGGGTTTACATACCTTTATTGATTTCGAACAATTTCTCACATTCCCTTTAATGAATTGCCGTGCCATGAATTGCCTTATGGTGGGAGCTGTTCTACTAAGACGGCGTATGGGATGCTGAGGTCAGCCAGTTCTTGTTTAACCTGATTGAGAGCTGTACATTAGCAGATGTAAGTCAAACTCATTCTTGGTATGTGTTTGACATGTTAAAGGTTGCCCCCTTGTCACCATTTTTTTTGTTGCATGGACACAATCTCAATGTACGGCCAAGAAGTGGAGTGTCCAGGTCAGACTTCACGTGAGGCAGTTACACTGGCTTCATCAAAGAATGACCTCCACCACGCACTGGGATGATATATCAGGAGCAATCAAAAGGTTTTAAGAGGGTGTAAGCGGGTAAGTAGTCCAAGTTACTTTGCTTGATCAACATCAGCACCAGTGTCGCACATGTTTTTGTGACCAATACATCTGGTACAGTTGGTACAGGTACAATTTCATCATGAATCTGAAACTCAACCAGAGAGCAGACATCAAATGTTGTGTCATATGCAGGAGATCTGCAACAAAGATTCTTGAAATGATTTAGGTCAGGACTTTTTAGGGCCTCCTCTCTTCCAGCGCATGACTGTCAAGGCTCAGCTCTACCATTCTGAGGCATATAAGGGACAACATCTGGCACAAATGGCCTGAACTGTGGTGCCCTGTGAGCGGGCTAGTTGTCATGGTGGTGCACCCAATTGCCAGTGCGTAACAGCTGAGGCTGTTTGTGACAAATGTTCCACCCTTAGATGACTCAGAATAGTGCCGTAAAACTCAGCACTGACAGTTTGACCCTGGGAGAGGAATTGACAGTTCACAGCCTCGCAAAGGTCAAAGAAAACAATGAGCATGCTCTTGCACATATCAGTAGTCACAAAAACACATGTAACTCCGGCGCTGATGCTAATCAACCAGTACAACAGCAGTGAACAGGATTGCTTACACCTGCTACATGCACATTAGTGTGCAGTGCTCTGTTCGCAACAGCCTCAGCATTTTTATAGCACCTCATATAGTCGTGCAGTGAGGTTGACAAAAGATAAATTCTCTCTCAGTTAGCCTCTGCATGCCTTATGTTATAGCCTTATGAACCTTACTGGTGCGTTAGACCACAATATCCCTCTGAACAGACTAGATTATGTTCTGACAAATGTGGTACATAAAATAGATGCATACTGTGGTGTCCCATAGGGCTCTTTCTTTGGCCCAGTTTTGTTCAACATGAAACGTTAGATTGACTGGCATAATGGTGCAAACATCAGTCATGTGGGTATAGACCGCATATTCTTAACCAACTGAAGAGCAACAACAACCTTACATTTTAATTGATGTATGGGTACTTGCATGGGTACTCCATTTAGCTCTGCCTCTGTTTCTACACCACTTAAGGTGGCTTATGAATGTCATCAGAGAGCTGTGACATATGAGCCATCCCACTTGTGAAAGTCGGTGTCTCCTAAAAGAGCAATTTAATTACATTTTGGGAAAAAATGGGGGAAAATGGGGAAAAACACGTGTTAATTATACATCAGGATTCGTCTAAATTGGCAACACGAAACATTACAATGATGCAGATGTGTCTTAGAATCTCAAAGGATCTTAAAGATGGAGAAACTGAAGCTTGGGATTAGGACAAACACGTTTCACTTTTATTTCAATTTGACTGAAATTATGGTCGGCAGCCAAAGTTTTACGAAACTAAATTATTCAAAAATGTTGCAAGCATCTAGGTGACAAAAAAGGGTTTCATGGAAAAGTCATTCTTGGTGAGATGATAGCCTTCAGACAGCAACGTTTTTTTTATCTTTCTCCTTTTCACATAGCTCAACCGCTCAACCTGACATTCTTCCATCAGCACACAAAGAGAGAGCACATTTATGTATCTATGGAGCAGCTGCTGGGTGAGAGATGAATGGATCTGAAGAAAAGTGTCCATTTGAACTGATGGAGCTCCAGCAATCACTGGGAGACAAATGAGACTTAGACAGCACTCGAAGCAGCATCATCCAGACTGTGATAGCCCTGCGAACTATTCACCAAACTATTCTAGAGGTTACTCTGGCGTCACAAGACTATCCTAGAGTGAACTGTCCAAAAAATGACTTGTGATGCATTTCCCTGGTAGATGGAGGTTGATTGAATATTTTAGCACATTCTCTGCCTTTGCTCATCCTATCTGCTCCCTTATCTAATTCTGTGGCAAAGATATTCTTATTTATGCAAACAAATAATCTCTAGAATTGATTTGTGTTAATGTTGGCAGTCCTCTCTGTTTTTCGGCCTTCACCTGCAACCTCTTTGTCTCTGTCTCGGCTTCCCTCTCTCTTCACTGTCACCTTTTTTTTTTTTTTTAAATCTGTTTGCAGGTCAATACAATGTGAATTGACTCTGTAAGAGGAGTGTCGTGGAGAATTTTGGAGGCAATAAGAAAATGTCTGAAAAGGATTGAAAATGAGTAGATCCTGGATATCATACTGAAAATAAAAACTCTTTTTTTCCTTTTGAAAGAAGATCAATAGGCTATTGTCAGTGACACATGCCTTAATTTAGTTTCCAGACTAAAGCCTGCTATGAAAGCGCTAATTTAAACAGAATATGACAACACCAACATCCTATTTAGAAAGCATTTTTCGAGCTGTCGTTGACAGATTTAAGGCCTTCTTCTTGATATGTGCTTAAGGTCAAAGCAAACTAACTTTGCTTTCTTAATTTAATCAAGTGACATTGCGTGTTACATAACATGCAGACAACTTGAAGCTCTGACAGTGCGCCGTATTTTTATAATGGACTTGTCATAATGATTCTAAGCGTACTAAATGTCTCAAACAAGACCATCCAGACTCCCTAAATATAAAAAAAAATATGACAACACAGAGGGAACTAATAAAAAGCCTTATTGAAGTCATTGTCATGTCTTGACCACTGGAGGTCTTCAAAAAACAAGCACACAGTTAAAATAAAGAAATAAACAAGATCATTTCTGTACTGTTCATTTATTCTAGTACTTTATGTGTTTATTATGTAACATGACAGTTCTCTGCTATAAAAATACACTGTATACAAACTGTGAAACCACTGCTGCTCTCTTGCCAGGGCTTGATTTCCAGTTCTGAAAAGTGGATACTGCATCACAACGAGGGCACAGTAACACACTAACATCACTACACACACATCCAATGCACTCGTGTAGATTATAACAAGTAGTGACATTCTATGTTTGCATTAAATTTGGGACTTTGGGAGAGTGGGAACTTCTCTTCCACACTACATACTAATTTAAATTTTGAAATGAATGAAAGTAGAATAAGGGTATGAATAAGTCTTTAAGTTGAATGTGCTATTATTTGCATTGTGGGACTCCAGTTATAGTCCCACAATGCAGTGCAAGAGAAGGAGGCAGTGCTCGCATAAAACAGAATATTAAAGAGGCTATAATCAATAACTTTATACAAACAATGGATCACTTTACTACTTACAGGTGAAAGAGATTAAAAAAAAAAGTAATCCTACTGTTTTGTCCTCATCAGTATTGTTTCCGGCCACAGCAGACAACAGTTTTCAGGAAAAAAAAAAAAAAAAAGCTCTAAAAGCCATTTCCCACTACCTGCCCAGCACCAAACAGCAGTTAGAGACTAGTTGGTGAACAAGATGATCACATCCTAACAAACAACTGTGGGAAAAACGACTGCAAGCTGCAATTATCACCTTAATTTTGTATCGACTTTCCTTACTTCAGCGCACTCTGCTGAAGTAGTCTCACCTGCTTTCTTCACTGGATAAAAGCCAGATTAAAAAAAACAAAAACAAAACTGTCTGTTCTGCAACTAGAGCCAATCAACATGCGCGACACTGTCTCAATAAAATGCCACACGGTCCTGCATGAAGCGGGACACCTGATCATCCCACTGGTGAACATAGTGGAGCATTTAACAGATATTTCCCTCGGGAGTTGAGGGAGACCAAAACAGAGGTAGTAGGAGATTGACTATTGGGTCATGAGAAACACGACTCCAGATGAATGTTAACAAGTTTACTAGTATGTTGAGTTCTTTTATACAAAAAGAAAACAGTATCATTACACCATGGGGCTTGGTATATATTACACAGTCAATATGTAGTATTGAATCAGGACACGGCACCTGCGTGTGTACACAGCATTGTGGGAAAAGAACAACGATGGCTGTGTAGGCTTATATTTCTCTCACACTGTTTCCTTCATGTTTAAGGTAATGAACAAACAAATTCTGTAAGAATATATCCAACTACTGGAAAGGTGTTTAAGTCATTTTTACTTATGGAGTTTGGTAACGTTCAGCTAGAGTAGGTTGGGTGAGGTTAGCTCAGCAAACAAACTGAATCTGGAAATTCACTGCAGAATCGTTTCCCCTGGGAATTCTAACCACTTTTTGAAGCGGTCCAGGAAGGTAAACATCTGTCATGCAACTATAACAGCAGGGTGAAACTTTTCCAAATCAAAAGGAATCAAAATCTACCCATGCAGCAGCACAGCACAGGAAAGACCAAATTAACGTAGCATTCCGGCTATTATGATGTGCTTCTGATGGATATATCGAGACACTATTGAGTATCTAGCCCAGTGCCAACATTTGTGGTTTCTGATTGGTCACCGTGCTAACCTCTTAAAACAAATATCTGCGCTGGGCCACTGCACACTGTATTTTTGATAGGATTTTGGGAAAGTAATGCGCACACAAGGAAGGGTGTGCTGTGGGTCAAAAATCCTGCACTTAACGTTTCGCTTAATTCATTGTTGTGCTGTTGCAATTGACAAAGAAATAACCGCAATTTATGTAAATATCCCCCACACATGACTGGATTACCAGCGTGTCAAAGCGTGTGTGAGTTAGTTTGTGTTTAAAGTGACTAATAGTGGACACAAAAAATGACTCCAAATGACTTGCTTTGCTTTGCTTTGTAATTGATGGATGTTTAGAGAAGCAAGTTTGCTTTATCAACTTAAAAAGAGGTGATATTTATTGAGTTAGTTGAGATAATTGATACCGCTATCATATCTGTCTGATAGATGTGAAGCTATAAGCAAAAGCCAGTATGGTGTAGTTTGATTAATTACTTGGATATAAAGACAAGGATATAAACTCTGTTCAAAAGTCCAGGCCTTGAAAATAGGCTTTTTTTTTTTTTTTTTAATGATAATTCAAGTAGCTTTGCTATTTCAGTGATATAACATGTTTCACATGAAAAAAACAAAGATTTTTAGATTAGGTTCTGTAACAATAAAAAATCCATGGTTTTGAGGGAAAGTACAATGGCAGTACATTGAGGCACTTGGCAGTGGAGCCACACTATTAATGTGCATAAATCACAAACAAAAGCCTGGAGTTCCAATGTAGCTGGTAGTACACCAGAGACACTGAGACAAATGTGGAAGATGGGGATATCCTAGGGCAGTTGGCAAGTCTATGGCTCCATAAGCCAACTCTGTTGTCAACTCCCTCCACCTCCGTCTGCTCCTGGGAGCATCCATTTAATTAGCAAGCCAAGAAATGAAGCACAGATCAAAGCACAGTGACAGTCCAAAAGCAGAATCAAATCAGCTGGCAAATGTTCCAAGAAACAATCTAGAAATCAAGTCTCGGTCAGCGTTCCACTAGGCAGCCTTTTACCAGACATCTCATGAAGCCAAAGCTTGCCAAACATCTTTCCAATCAGTTTCATTTCCAAAGACAGACTGAGCTGGCTGGAGTGGCCAAACAGTTGAAACCAGACTACTGATGATCAGCAGCTGTCACCTCCACACCTGCCAGATCAGGAAGGAGGCAACAATTCTTCCACAATCTGCCCATTTGTGCCTCACACTAAACTTAACTGGCATAGTTCAGCTCTGGGCTCTACAAATTATACAATTTTATATGACTAAATTGGTTTTCCCAAATATGTTTTGGAGAAATTTTCCTCCCTGATTTTATTCACTGGCAAAGTTTCTTGCAAGGTTGCAGCGTACATCAGTGAGATGGTTGAGGTTATTGGGTGAGCATGCAAATTTTAAGACAAAGAAGAGTGTTGCAGCAATATAGGTTTCAAATATAGCAAAAAATTGGCTTTGCAAATGGTTTATGATGAAGAACGTACGTTAAGCACATTTCATAGACTACAAACTGATTTTTTTTTTGTCTTTTTAACATTAACATGTCCCCGGTGTATGTAGGCCACCCTCTCTCTTTTTCTCCTCCTCCATAAACCTGTTCTAGTCTGACCTTGAAATACAAGTATGAACTTCAAAATGAACAGAATGTGGGACAATTCACTTTATTATGAAGTTGGAATCCTTAAGATTTCATTAGATTGATTTGTCAATACCTGTGCTTACTGGTGGTCACAGTGGATGGTGCCGATCAATACCACAGCAAACACAATGTCAGTAACAACTAATACTAAGAGCAACAACTGCTGTGTCTGATTACAGTGCAGCCAAACAAACTCCCACAGCTTTAATAAAGAAGTCAGTCCAAAATAATTGCCATGACAATCTGATCTTGTGCTGCGCACGGGGGCAAGCAGTGCGTGGATTCTGTTTGAATTAGCTTAGAGTGACTTAATACAGCTCTGACACGGTGTAAAGTGAGTGAACAGTAAACAGCGAGGCTGATATCAATGAGATCAAATTACAAACAGTAACGCTGGATTACATGCTGCATCATTTCCTGTGAATCCCTCTTGCATGTAAAGGCAATTAAAATTCAGCACAGGAGTGGCAGGCTCCGCAGCTAACAATTCAAATGAAATACAGGATGTAAATGCAATTTATATGATGAATGGGAAAACTCTTGGATGTCCTGGCATAAATGTTTAAGTAGTCCAACCTGGAGAGAATTCAGTTGGAAACAAAGAATGAGATATTTTAAAACACCTATTGTAATAGTCAAGTATGGAAAGGAGTACTCCCCTCTGTGCTGGAGAGATTGTGGTCTTATAAGGGACTTTTCTCACATTTTCTGGGATTGCTCTAAATTGCAAAAGTTTTGGGGGGGAGGTGAAGAGGGAAATAGGTGAGATTTTACACTTGGACAGGTCGATTGACCGGCAGCAGCTAATTCTGGGCACTGCACCTTCAAAGGGGTTAGGAAAAAACAAATTGTATATGCTCAGAGTTTTGATGTTGATTGCCCACAAAATGATCACAGTACCCCACCCACCTACCTTGGACCAATGGGTGCAAAGACTCCGGATGGGCATTTATTTAGAAAGATGGACGCCTGTTATAACGTATTTAGCAAACTGAACATACAGCTGGTATTCAACTGGACAAACTAAAAAAGGAAAGAAGCGAATCCATTAAGGATAACCCTACACCTCTTCTGCCATCAATGTTTTCTTTTTATTTGGTCTACACTTGTATTAATGTATGTCATACTGTGGAAGACTCACTGTCAAGGAACTTGTTCTAATAAATCTTCAAAAAAAAGTAAATGCAATTTATGGCTACCGCAGACGAAACGCCAACCATAAACAATATCAAAAATGGGGTTTGATTTCATGACAATTTTATGGATTTTGAGCATCGCATCTGATAAGTAGCCTGGGAGCCGTATTAGAAATCACTATTACTATTACTATTCTAAATAATTTAAAACCATGGTTAGTGAATACGATGTGTTATGCATTAGATTACATAGCTTGATACTTATAAATGTACTCATCCCAGATTCCCAGATCTTCCTTTGTAACACAGACAATTGAGCAGCAAAAAAAAGGTTTAGTTGACACGGCCATGTTTGCAATCACAGGCTTCTGTGTGACCTCATCAAAGCCATTCACTAAATAAAAGTAGAAATAGGCCAATTCCAACCAACTTCGAATGTTGAGACACATTTTGAAGCCAAACCATATCTATTTCAAAGAGGACGAGATTCCAATAGTTGCACTGATGCACCAACGTGCTGCCTAGGTTACAAGACGGAGCAATTTCCAGCCACTAGGTTTCTCATTTTCTACTATTTGCTCGTGAGTGTAAGGTCAGTGTGCATCATGCAGAGGGAACCTTTGGAACAGAGGAGATGATTTGTTGTCGACATTCTGGGTTATTACCACCAGGCCAACTTGTGTAATGAAGGGGAGGATGGAGCGTTGGGAGGGAAAGCCAGAGTGAGAGAGGGAAGCGAGGGTAATAAAAAGGAGGAAACAGAGTGTATGAAATTGGACTCAAAGCTATACAAGCCCCTCGAGAGAGAAAAGAGAAAGAGACAAACAGAAGGAGAGAAAAGGAGGTCTTACAGAGTCAGATTAGGTATATTGAAAGCAACCCTTGTTAAAGAAGAATAAAACCCATTGCCTTAGCGGGTTACACATCTTTCCAACTTATGTAACAAGTCCGGAAAAAGGGTTTTGTGCACCACAGGGTCCTCATAGGATAAAATATTCACATCACTTCACAGTCGGAGAGGCAGAATTTGTTTTAGTCTTACTACTTACTGCTGCATCCACAAAGAACGTGAACTTACAGTGAACTTGAACCGCAGCGAGCTTTTATTTTGCCGTGATTGGCAGTAGATTATTATTAGAGACACTGTTTAATGACTGTGGAGTCAACAGAGAGCACCTGGTTAATTAACCACACGGTGGAGCACATTTTCAATAGTGATATCTTGAAAATCCAGACCTTTTTCAATGCCTTCATAGAAGCCAGTCATAGAGTCACTGCCCTCGGCGTGCTTTGGAGTTTTCACCGTGAACCCACTCTTAGATGTGGTTTAAACAGAATGCTGTGTGCACATCTGTCCAGTCGGTAATGATATGAGACTGTCCTCCCGAGAAGAACGACGGCATCAGTGCCCTTAAATGACGTCTCTTTACGTTCCTGTACCAAAGCCCTCCAGTGGCCGTGACGACTACGGCGGGGGCACATCGACAAAACATCAGTTTTAATTAGTTAGTTTAGTTAAAAAATAACAGTTGTGGATTTGTTTTCTTTTCAAAAGATTTTCTTTTAGAATTAAAAACTAAAAAAAAAAATATTAATCTCATTACTTTTTATTGGGCCAAACCCTTAACCGAATTATAATTGTACACAACATTATCACAAATCCAAGTTCTGTTATAAGCAGTGTTCTGATTTAATTAACAGTCTTCATATTTGCTCTTGTTCTGATACTGAAGTGGGCACAGCTGAGGGTTTGAAGTGCTCATCACCATCTAATCAGATTTCCGATTTCTCTCTGTTTCACTACTGCAATTCCATTCAGTGTAGCCCTGTGCAAAACACACGAAAGCTACCTTGTGCTCAGCAGTGCAGCTGCCTTTCTTCTAGATCCATCTTCATTCTGTAAACCCTCAATTACAGCCGATTTGGTCAAAAACTGAAGATTCACAACCTGAATTTTAGCATTTACCATGAGGGGGGTCATTTAACATTCTTCATTCTCTTCTCATCAGCCCATGTATTCAGACTGTAATATTAAATTCATCATCATATTCAATCATATTGAACTAAAACACATCATAAAAAAAGCTTTTCTAGCAAAATGTAGAAGGTAAAAAAGGAAGAAAAAAAAAGTTGCATGTAAAAGCTGTGAAGGTCTTCCAGTGATTCATTTGTCACCAATGCAGCAGGAAATCACAACAACAAAGACCCATCAGCTGAAGTTAGATGAAACAAGAGATGAGTTTCTCTCATATTTTGAGAACAATACACGCAGAGCTTTATAAACAGCCCACACAGTCTCACGCTGACTCCATTGCATACAAAGCTGCAGTATAATATGGCCAACACTCGTACAGATAAATCAGAAATGAATTACCGATCCCTCCCAGAGGTATTTTACTTGACTAACATTTCACATCTTATTCTTCTGTCTAACGTGACGTGGATTGTGGGAGGAAAGTCGGCCTACTTCATAGAGCGGTGCCAGCCAGTGTGCCGAGCAGAGTGGAGTTCTGAGAGACATCAAATTGACAAAATGGAGAAACAACTTGCACATGAGAAATCTGCTGCAGTTACAATTTTCTTTAAAAGCAAAGATATCTTCGCTGATCCACAGTTGTTTACAGCTACAGCGAGATCCAAAAGCTGAGCAATACGCCCTATTCACCTTTAGTTATTGAGTGTTGGTACCCTAAAATGCTCCAGTGAGACTGGACTCAATGACACAGGCTCAACCACATTTCAACCATTAATTATATTACCAAATTGCATAGCACAACAGGGCTTTGCCTGCAAAGCGCCTCCATCAATTATGCAAAGCCCCTTGAAAAACAGGATTTAAACATTCAACAATAGATAAGAGAGAATCAACTTAAAAGAGGAAAAGCGGGCCTGCTGTTGTGTCTCCTCAATGCTCCTCAAAGTGTAAATCTGTATTCTTGTCACTGTCAGAAAAAAGACATTAAAGACGTTAGGACGGCGCTGAAAGTGCAATAAATCATTTCTGACCTTCTTCACACAACTAAAAACAGAGGGATGTGTCACATCGCATTATTAGAATGCTGAGTTCTAAAACTACCTGTGATTCGGACACAACGGCTCTCCCGACAAGTAGTTCTCTGTGCACGGCTGAACAATCAGCGAGATGCGGCCTTGAGAGTTTTTAGCGTTACACCATTTTCGAACCGATATGAAAACGGACCCCGAACCCGACATGTAAAAGTTAAAAAAGGGGCCAAGGGGTAATCCGGCCTGATCAGAAATGCATTGACCCCAAACAACCCCAGATGGAATGAGATCCCCAACACGATTCGCCACCGATGATGATTCAGACCTGTTCTGATTTAGCTTATGTCTGAGGTCTACAGCTGGTAGAAACTGAGCGAGGCCTTTAGTGGGAAGTGGGTCCGATCTAGATTTCCTTACCAATCAATAATGAATAATGAATGTTGCATTTAAAAGAAAGAAAGCAGTGCCAAGCGCTTATCTCTACTTCGCAGTGACAGTACAATAAGACTTAAGAGTCCACAGTCATGCTAACGGCTCTGTGGGGTCGTGCTCAGGTGCAGTGGTGCTTTGGGCTGAAAGCAGATGTTTTTTTAAAACTGTCCCCTGATCACAATTTTGCAAGAAAAACCATTCTTTTGGATTCCATTTTGCATGATACTTGTTTGTTTCCTGGGATCAGAAGCTTCCCGTCATCTGCCATCCACGCTGGTACCAAAATAAATGTGTTGTGAAAAAAAAACCCCATTAGAAATATGAATTTTTCTTCTGTAAGAACGATGAGAAATCAGTTTCCCTGGCTCTGAGGTTAGTCACAATCCTCAGGATGAACCATCTGCCACGTAAACATCGCTTTAGGTGAAATGCACAGGAGCTTTATTAGCAGCATTAGCGATGTTTCAATTGACCTTTTAAGTTAATTGAACACTAACACTTTATTATTGCTACTAAATTAGAGGTAATTATAAGGCCGGGGTCAATTATCCTCCCAAGGATTTATATGTTTTAAACCTTGTTACAGTGATGCATGTATATGACCCATATCAGCGTGCAGGAAGGTTAATGAAAATCCATTCCTCTTTTTTTCTTCCTTTTTTTAATAATTCATCTTTGAAATACAGTAAAAAAAAAAAGGAGGAGTAATTGTCATTCGGCTTTGAGTGGATGAGCTGATTTGTGAGGCATGCTATCGGAGCGCAGCCTGGTAAACGGCGCTCATACCCCACTGTACTGGTATGGAGGGCCACGTGCCAAGAAGGGTAATGAAGATACGGCGCCATCTGTCCTATATATGTTGCTCGCCTGGAGCGTTACAGTGCACAGGAGCTGGCTCGGGGCCAGTGGGAGAGGGCGATATTCCTGAAGAGCCACGGAAAAGATGCAAAATACGAGCCGCTCAAAGTTGAACATAGTGATCGCATTAGCTGTGCTTTTGAAAATGAAGAGATACTTGTTACTCATTGGATCACGTGTGAAAATGCACTAATATGGACACAAAGTGTTTTTTTTTTCTTTTTTCACGACTTGAAATGACTCATTTCAGGCTTAAAGGTAATAAACATATAGGATTTTGCTGCTCGCTCTAAACGCCCCCCCTTCCCACCCCCAGCCTGGAGCGTTATAATACTTGGCACAGGCACGCCTTGTGTTGTGGAAACATCAGAGAGATTAATCCAATAATGGAAGTTATGAGAATTGATGAAGACACTGCAACAGACACGGTTTCTCTGTAGGGCCTACTTCTAGAAAGCCAGTCTACCACATGGCACCGGTCCAGATGACTGTTTCCTCAGGTCTCCTCCGTCAGTTAACTTGACTCCCTCATCTATAGGGTCCACGCACACTCGTACAAAATGGTTTACTCAGTATAAAAACGTGCATCGTGTTCGGGGTCAAAAGTAATATCTCTTCACTGGCATGCATACTGTATTAGCTTTGATTCAAACAGTGTGTGTGTGTGTGTGTGCAGCTTAGCTGGCCGACGAGACACGGGACAGAATGTCATTTCTTTATGTATGTAACTGGCAGGATAAATGGTTTTCTTCGCGGAGGCGTCCTTGTGTGTGATTCATAGAGACAAGACGAGATAGATACAAAGACAGTGGATGAAAAGCTAGATCATTTCCTGGTTCATGCGGCGATTAACATTGTCACATTTGTCTGTCAGGCACCTTTGAAATAAAAAGATGGATAGATGATAGATAGGAGGGAGACAATCGCATTTCTGTTTAATGACGTGTTGAAATGAACAGTGTCTAATGTTGATGCTTCTTTTACTGGAATTTTACGGGATTGTTTTGCCATTTTTCCGTGTAGGAATAAATCAATGTTTATGTCTTCATGGCATTTATTAGAGAATTATATTATCTGTGTGTGTATAATGAGAAAGTGTGAGATGTTGTAAACATTATAATGCATTTTCCAATTAATGGTTGTTTTAAGTGTTGTTTTAAAATGTAAGAAAACTAGTGAAGTCATATTTTATATATATAGATTATAGATTATAATCTATAATCTATAGATTATATATACACTGTTGCCCATAAAGTTGGAATAATTGTTCAATTTTAAGTTTCACTGTGATATGTTTGGAAAAGTTTGATCAATAAAGTTGAGAAGATAAACACTTTATTTATCAAGAATAAATCACATTGTCACAATCATTTCATGAGAAGAGGTAAAAAAACATTTTATTCCAACTTTATGGGCAACAGTGTATATATTAGGAATCTTATTTTACAGCAGAATTAAGGTCAGTAAGTTCAAGTTCAGTTCAAGTTCAAAAAACTTTGTTGTCATTCACGACATACACACAGTGCACATATGAACAAAATTTCGTTGCATCTGTTCTCCAACGGCATTTTCCTTAAATAAGAAATATAAAAATATAAAAAAGTATAAAAGTAAAACACTGCACACACATATTGCACTTATATTTACACCTGTAAAGATAAATTGTTGCACTTAGATCTATACACTTATATATTTCGTGCATTGCACATCCATCCTCCATATTCATGCATACAGTACACCACCACCCACCTCCATACATACACACACACACACTTGCATACTCACATACCTTCCTATATGCATGCATACACCTACCTACATAACTGCAGACATATGTATACACGCACCAGCAGACACACGTACTCTAACAGTCATACGTGCACATATACGTTCATTGGATTGTCGTGGGGCCTGAGTTCAGGAGTCTTATGGCATGGGGGATGAAACTGTTCTTGAACCTGGTTGTCCTGGTTCTCTGGCTGCGGTACCTCCTGCCCGAGGCCAGCAGGGAGAACAGGCCATGTTGGGGAAGGGTTGTGCTGTCTTCCAAGCAGAATTCATTGAGATCAGCAGGACCTATACGTCGGTCACGCTGCCATCTGGTCACACGTCTCAGAGGCTTCAATCGGATGTGCAGTTTATCCAAGCCAGTGTGCGTGGCTCTGAATGGCTTTGGACAATAACCGATAACCATCACAGCTGTATCCTCTGAAGGTTATGGAATGAACTCCAAGACTGCAATGACTGCGCTAACTTTATAAACATCATGTTAATGTTTCCGTCAGCCGCTGATTAATGTCACTCCAGATGTGATTGGCTGATGTCCAATGGTACCAACGCATTTAGCTGGTTAGTGCTACAGCCAGTTCAAGAAACTGATGATTATAAACTGATATTTTAAAGAATAGTTGGTTGTAGGTGGCGTTTCTCATCGTCAGACAGAGCCAGCGTGGGTGCTTTCCCCTGATTCCAGTCTCCATGCTATGTTCGGCTAACTGCTCCATGTCTCATATTCAGTAGACCGTGCTCGGCAAGACATTGCACGAGTGCATTTTCCCAAATGTTTCGCTGTTCTGTTAATCATAACGCACTGTAAGATCAGAGAGAAAAAGCTTTTCCAAAGCAGATGCCGAACGAGGGGCTTCTCTGTGCGCTTTATAAATAAAGACTGATTGATTGATTGGTGCTTCTTTCTCTATCTAATCAGAAGCCTCTCCAAGAGAGTTCAGAAAGCTATTTTGATGAAGTTGACAAATCGGTCAGTAATGAGGGATTTGGCCGTCCTCTTTTTTTTTTTTTTGGATCAAAAGTCTCCTGTTGCTACTTAATGGACATCTGACTTGTCTGACTAGTTGGAGAAGGGCTACTTTGATTTATGCCTCACGCTTTGAGAGATGTAGTCTTGCCATTAGAAGGATTTGCATCTTTTACAGGAAGTAAGGATGCTGCATGTCCGCATCAATATGTAGTTACGTGCCACCTGTTCACCCACAGGGATGAATAAATAACCATGTTATCCTTTGCATTCGTTTCTCCATCTGTCTCGCTGTTCCAGACGTTACTCTTGTGTCTCGTTAACCTAACGGGATTAAACGTAATTAATACATACGTGCGAATGTATACCGTACATCTGTAGCAAGATCTGTGTTCATATACTGTACATTTGTAAAGGAGGGGGTCCAAATACATAAGACGTACAAAGCATGACTCATCCAAAAAAGAAGGGAGAGAATAAAAGATCAAAGAATTGGGAGGGAAAAAATGAGAAGTGGAGGGGAGGTAAATGTCAAACGAGGAGGTGCTTAGTGCCAGCTTGCCTGGCTGTGATGGATGGACTGTGGTGGGAGGGCAACACTTCTTTTACACTGGCAATATCTACCATCTCCAGAGCTGACAAAGAAAAGAGGGGGAGGAAGGACGGCTAAACTCACTTTGTAACTGGAGAGAGATGGAGCAAAACGGTGTTCCAGCCACATTTAACTGGGGGGGGAGGTTGTGATGAAACTTCCAATGCAGAATCCTTTTTTTTTTCTTTCTGTGTGACGAGTCTGATCGTAGCAGCATTTTTTTTTAAAGGTCAAATCAACCTGAAGGTTTAGCACCAAATTTAGTTCATTCAAACCATCACACGGAGTAAATGATTTCACATTAAGTTCATGTTAAAACTGGCTGAGGCGCCGCGGTGGAGCGGGTGTCTGCGCACACAACCACATTGATACTGTTGAAAGGACTAGAAAGGAGCTTTACATGTACAGTCTATACATACAGTCTATAAATACAGTCCGTACAGTCTATACATACAGTCTGTACTGTCTATACATACAGTCTATACAGTCTATACATACAGTCTATACATACAGTCTATACAGTCTATACATACAGTCTATATATACAGTCTGTACAGTCTATACATATAGTCTATTCAGTCCATACATGAAGTCTATATATACAGTCCATAAATACAGTCTATATATACAGTCCATACATGAAGTCTATATATATACAGTCCATAAATACAGTCTATATATACAGTCCATACATGAAGTCTATATATATACAGTCCATAAATACAGTCTATATATACAGTCCATACATGAAGTCTATATATACAGTCCATAAATACAGTCTATATATACAGTCCATACATGAAGTCTATATATATACAGTCCATACATACAGTCTATATATACAGTCCATACATGAAGTCTATATATATATACAGTCCATACATACAATCTACACATACAATCCCTACATGTTGTCCATGGGCATAATCTGTACTGTTCATTACAAATGTTGGAGCTACCTCCCTTTTTTTTTTTTTTTTTACAGAGAAATCCACTAATTCTGTCCTCTACACCCAAAACATGTGTGACAAACCCATGACACTGCCCCAAAACGACAACGCATGTTTACCCAACATAACATAACAGCAGGCAGACATCAGTGTGGGACTGTATGGGGTATGAAAACACTCCAAGCATGCAACTGAGAATAGTAATAGTAATAGTCAATACTGTATGAATACAAACATGTTTTATTAGTTGAAAGGAAGGTGGTGACATGAGGCATTGTAGATGCAAAAGGAATGAAATAACAGCTCATGACTGCATATTGTTTCTGGATGCCCTCTCTCTCTCTTTCTCTCTCGCTCTCTTTTTCTGGTAAATCACTCTCTTCTTCTAAGTGTCAGTGCATTATAACATTTGAGCGTTGCTCATGGACTGCTGTGTCTGTTGTTGGCTGTTACGTCGCACCATTAGGACAGGAGTATGCCGACCACAGCATCCATGAGATACCTTTCTATCCCAATCTCTGTCCTCACCCTAATCCTTCAGTGTTTTATCACCCCTTCCTCTCTGCCTCTCTCTCTCTAAGCTCTTCATCAGTAAAACCAATGAATAATGGACCAAAGTGGACAAGGAATACTTCCTCTTCCTGATGAAGTGACACTCGAGTTGTTGCATGAAAACAAACTGAATTAATTGATCTGATTTGTTGAGGCTGTTTTATTCTGAGAGCATTTTAAGGACTCTGTATATGTAGTGTGTGTGTGTGCAGGTGTGTTAGGTTGCTTCTTTACCACCCATCACTGTTTTTATCTCATTTTTATTGTCTGTGTGGAACTGCTGATAAAACCACCACCAGTAGGTGTGTGTGTGTGTGTGTGTGTGTGTACTGTGTGGTATGTAAAGATATGCAGCTGCAACCTCCCTCTTCCACTCATCTCTTCCTATAGATAAGACATTGCAGTGTTTGTGAAACATAAATGACCAGAGTGGCTGAACATAAACTGTCACCGGACCTGAACTTTGGCTTTTTTTTGTTCAATCAGATGACTGAGGAATTTTGAGTTTTGACTAGAAAAAAAAAAAAAATCAAATGAATCAGCCATGAGTGATAATGGAGATAGCAACAAAATCAGACGGAGTGACCCAGAAGGAAAGGGTTCATCGGGGAGAATATGCCAGGAAATAAAAACAATGGTAGCACACATAATGAACTGCGCTTCTGTTCTGTTTCATTTGGCGGGAATGCTGCATTGCCACGTTTATAACCTCCACTGTTTTTTAAGCTGAGCCTTCAGTCTGCTTCTCTGGGTAATTTAACAAATGTGATTTCAGTTTTACAAGATGACTACCTGCTAGGCAGTAATATTTTATTCGCCTGAACTTCACCTTGAACTGCAAGAATAATAGAGCAGCTTTTCTGCTGCGTATGAGACAAGTTTTTAAAATCCTCACCAGGCAACTTCCACTATTGATGTAGATGTTCTACTCCTTTTCCTCTCTGCTTACAAAAACTAGCTTTTGATTCAAAACAATGTTCAGGCAAGTGGTGTGTATTACATTAGAAAAGAATGGAAACTGTCTTTGCACTAATGTAAAAAACAGTTTTGGATTCCTTGAGGCTGCTACAAGAGGCAAAGCCTCAGGATGATGTCGAGCCTTTCTTCAGTCTGTCACTCCAACAACATTCGTATAACTTCACAAATACTGTACAGCAGAAATGCAGGTTACACAGAGAGGCACACACAGGTCTTCACTGGGGGTCTGCAAGTTGCAAGGTCTTCACATGCTGATTCCACTGTAAATGTGATTATTGCAGCATTACTTTAAGGTCATTTTATATGCTTGAGTAGTGGGTACAGTGTGCAGCCCACATGGCATGTCTTCCAGTATCTACACAAAATACTACTGCTACTATGTGAGGAATGCCAGAACGTCCATGCAAAGAGTCAGACGCATATGCAAGATGGCAAGAATCACACATCGACCTCCTTTTCTCAGGTGTATTGTCAAAAGGCAATGATATCACACGTGTGAAACTAGATCATTTGTGCCTGTTTAAACTTAAAACACAGCGGTCCCGACGTTGGTGAAATAATTTTTAAAAAATGTAAAAAATTTTGGGCACATTGTCAAATATTTGGTGAAATTTGTTTAAAAGTTAGATTAAATATAAAATGTCAAGCATGCAGTATAGATTACAGCAATATATGGAGGATCCCTGCTCATGCACCAAGTGACTCATCTGAACACAATTTGAAACGCAGTCAATTCATCTGTTGTCCAGTGGATGTCTGTGTCACTTTTGGTAGTAACTGAATGAAGACTTGCAGAGATGAAGATGTTGGAGATGATTTTGCATTTTTCGAAAAAATATGGAGCGAGTGAAAGACCTGACTATAGTTTATTGTCAGGCAAACTTGTGTCGCAATTAAGTGGATGTGCTGAAAAACTTTTGTTGTGATAAGCTACGTCCACTTGAATCAATCATTACCAAAAAAAAAAAACAATAGACTCATGACCCGAGATCGTACAAACTGAATTTCATACAAATCCATGTAGCAAATTACTAAATCAAACTCCTTACACCCCTTTGTGCTGAAGCACAATGTGCTCTCATATGTGAGCTTAGTAAAAGCATGTGAAGATTGCAGGATTGTGAATTTTAGATTAATATCTCAATGCAGTTACTGCAAATATTTGAAAATCTATTTTGATAAGAATTGATTGGCCCGCACAATTGCATTGTATAAAACTGATGTATAAAAATGACCTCGCCTTTAAATCCAAATCAGCAAGGTCCATAGATGCTCCTGCCAAACGTTCAGAAAGATTGGTCTGACGGTTTCTGACGACTTCTTAAAATTTAATTGAGAAAAAGATGCAAAACTGACTCGAAGCCAGCTGCATCCAAGATCATTGCCAAACCGTAAACCCGATTGTTACGGCGCTGCTTTGAGGTCAATGAGCCAAATTTTATAGAGTCATATAGTAGTGTGTAGAGTTTCCAACCCAACTGCCAATGTTCCCGACCTTTGATGTTATAGTTCTATAGTAGAATACCAAGATGAGAGAATGAGAGCAAAGAAATAGGGCTCCAGCTGTGAGCATGCTGCTCCAACACAAGAGATATACAATTTACAGAAGAGGCTAGTATTTTATGAAGGATACATAAGATATACTGTCTGTCTGTGTGCATCTGTGTGTAAGCGTATGTGATTGCATGACCTTGCCAAGAGCAAGTGGTTCTCATGGCATATTTTTATTTGATTTTATTTATTTTTTTTGCATTCCTGATTCATGTGTCTGACATACAGAGATAAAACATGAGGCTGACTTTGATCTATCTAAGTTCAAAGCCCCTTGATATTTTCTCCTTATCATACACACCTGCACTTACATAGAGGCCCGTACACACCCACCAATGTAATACTTCGAGACAATAAACATTGATGCCCGGTTGCATAAAACCAATTAAGCTGAGGTTGTCCTGAAGTTGTAATGGCGGATGCTATTTGTTTTTGTGGGTATCAGTCGACAACGCTATTTGCACCCGGCTGTCAATAGCCAACAACACTACTTCTACCTGGGTGTAAACAGCAAGGCAAATGACACTGACAATAAACACTGCCTTTCATATTTGTATTTGACTTATTATTCTAACCCAAACAATTATACTTCAAGGCCAGACCAGTATAAATAGCTGAATGGTGGCCATCAGGCTATTTGAATGGAAATAGACATTCTATATTTTTTCATCTAAGGTTGCCTCAGTGAGTTGTATAAAATCACCTAAAGGGTTTCCTTGAGCTGTTGTGTTTGCCCATAGCTACCTAAGTATTCATTTATGCATATTTATATGTTGCCAGATGGTCCTTAGTAACTACATTCCTCAGAAAATTTTAGGGGACCCACTCAATCTCTTCAAAACCGCTGTCTTGTTGTCAATATGACAAAATCAGCTGCTGTGTTTCGACATTGTTAGGCTGATAAAACATACTTTCACGCTTACATTTTTCAGATTCAGTGACTTAAACCAGCTGTGAGTAACAAAAAGTAAAAATAATACCTGTAATTTGTTGGGATATGAGTACAGGAAAAGGATGCTTGCTACTAGGCTAATTTATGGGATGTAAAATGGCGAAGGCGTAGGCTAAAGAACAAGC
This sequence comes from Pempheris klunzingeri, assembly GCF_042242105.1. Classification (NCBI taxonomy): domain Eukaryota; kingdom Metazoa; phylum Chordata; class Actinopteri; order Acropomatiformes; family Pempheridae; genus Pempheris; species Pempheris klunzingeri. Next base: position 7,697,718 of record NC_092020.1, read on the forward strand.
ATATTTTATCTGTGGAGAAAATGTGACAAGCTAAATATAAAGTTTTGTCTGTGAACCTTGTGAGTGACTACTGAGCCAAATTTTGTACTTGTGTTAAACGTTGCTATTAAGCCAGTGTTTCATGGATAACAGTAACTACCAAAGTCTTAGTCTAAATACTTTGGCAAGGAGACAACTTCAGAAGCTTTATGTAATGCCCCTAAATGAATCTCTCAGCTTAGAGAAACATTTTAATGTAAGGGACAAACTTAAGTTTGAAAGTTTTGCATTGTGAGTTTATGTATCTGCTGTCACAGCAAGCAAGGCTGCGATGAAGAAGCCTCAAAAACTGAGGAAGAATGAACACAGCTGATAAGGTTGAGTTTGCTTCTGATCGCAAATGGGTGTTAAAGAATGGGCAAACTGGTGATCCACTCATGCTGAGATGCTACATTCCACAAACATCCATATCAGCATGGCAAAGTCCTGCTTCAATCTTTACATATATATACCCAGGCCAGGATGGCTCTGTAGCTCTGGGCAGCTTGTCCCATTCAAGGGTTGCTGTGGATTCCACAAGTACATGCCTAGCAAACCTGCTAAATAAAGACAAAGGTAGGGGTGAAGATATAGGTCACCTGCAACGTCATCGCATCACATACACGCAGCAAACTAGATGGGAAAATCGGCTGACAGTTCCCCAGAGGAGAACCAGGTAAAGAGGGTCCAAGGGTACCAGAACAAATCCTGGTGGACTGCCACACCAGTGGGCTGTTACGGAACCTCACAAAAGTTCAATCAGTGGCTCTCTGAATCTCTTTACTGGGCTACTCTGTGAGCATCGTCACCGTCATCGGCGTACGCACGAGAGCATGCTGCGTCTGTCCTGACCCGACTGACACAAGCAGCGCTGAAAGCGGACACACAGTTATGTGATGCTCTGCGGTTGTCATGCTGATGAGTCAAGCCAGAGCCAGACCTGCCTTTGCTTGTGTCAGAGCGCTGTTAAAGGCAACCTATGGGTGAGTCGGCCTAACAGGGCCGAGTGCGTGACGCACGAGCTTGCAGTCGGACACTCCCGATCTGGCTCTCACAGTATGGGAGCTGTCTGTGTGACATCTGTGGCGGAGAGACGGGCTGTATTTCAGGCCTGTTGTGACTGCTCTTTCTTATTCCCTGAGCATCAAAAAGCAATGTTTGTCAGTCTCTTTGGTGTCTGATGCTGATGCACAAAGGTCCCCTCTGTGCGTATATTAGATGCTCAGGGCAACCGTTCTGGCCGTCCCTTCATTCAAAACAGTTCTCATTCCCAGTGGGTCAAATATTCATGACCTTGATTGTCTAATATTGCTGTATTTTTTCTTCATCTTATTTAAATTTCCCAGAAACATACACATTCTTATTGTCTGCTGTGTGTGATATTCCTACTCCTACTGCTGCTGCTCAGACTGTGTTGCCATAGTGCAATAGTGTACTAAAAGAGTTTGGTCTGGACCTGCTCTTTATGGAAAGCATCTTGAGATAACGCTGTTATGAATTGGCGCTATATATTGATTGATTGATTGCCTGTGATGCATCAAAGACACACTGGTGGCTCGAGCATCTTTTTCCTTATTGGGTAACCACTGAGCATCCTCTTTTAACATGGACTTTTTAGCTCTATGGATCTGTGTCCAAACAGCTGGATAAGATGCAGGAGAGGGTCTCTGTTCTCCCTTCTTATTCTCCTCCTGCCCTTTGAGATGAGTTTCTCTTTCTTTCTCTCTCTTGCTCTCTCTTTCTCTCTCTCTCTCTCTCTCGCTGGGGAAGAAAATGGAGTTGCTGGCCTGGCGCCACACCTGACACTCCAGCCTTAATCTGATTAATGTTTTTAATTTATATAAGTGAGTGGCAAGGGAGGGAAAAGGGGGGCTGTTGCCTTTACTGATGCTCGGTCCTACACACACACACACACACTTATTTGCAGGCTTTATGTGACGGGTGTCATATAGGCCAAGACGTGAAAGGGCAGAATGGATTTGAGTGTGTGTGTGTGTGTGTGTGTGTGTGTGTGCGTGTGTGTGTGTGGAGAGAAAATGAAGAAAGGAATGGATGGGACTTTTCAAAAGACAGAAAAAGAAAAAGACAACAAGATGGAAACTGAGTGAAGTAAACAAGGAGGGACAGAGCAAAAAGAAAGGAGCAATAAATACTTAGGGGTGAAAGTGAGGGGAAAGGAAAATAGGAGAAATGGGGCTTTAGGGCAGGAGAGCTGATCAGACAGAGATAACGGGGCATACTGAGATGTAGAGAGAGACATGGCCAAAAAAAAAAAAAAACTGAAAAAGAAATGAAAAACCAAGGGAGACAGGGAGGGACAGGCAGAGATGGTAATTATGAGAGATGAGGGATGATGAAAAGGCCAGCTTGAGACAATCTAATTGGAAATTCCTGCCTTTTTATTTCCAACTATTCATCATAATGAATTAAAAATAAAAAATACCCCCAAAAGGATGAATAAGTCATATCCACATGCTCCAAAATGGATGCCTGGAACAAATTTATTTAGCTTGGCATTGGAATCTGATTTTTTTTTTTTTTTTTCATTATGTAGCTCATTAACATTTTCATAAAGGTGTAATGCAGAGAACCTACTGGCTCCGCGTATGTAAGTGTGTGTCTGTGTGGGTAACACACCTCACATACCTTTCCATTACTGTTCCATCCAATCAATAACCCCATTGATTGCAGAAGAAGCTTGTTGTAGTAGGGAGACCATCACACACACACACACACACGCTGCATATTGCATCGACAAAGTGGCCGTGGTTGTTTTTCAGTGAATCAACACTGGACGGAGAAAATGGTGGTGAAAGGATGGAAGGAGCTGAGATAGGAGCATCGTCTGAATGAGGACTGAAGAGGGATTTGCAAAATGTAGCAGCAATACTCTAAACAAACACCAAAAGAGGAAAAAAAAAAAACTTAATTACATCACATTTTACTACTTACTTTTAAAGAAAAGCTTTTTTTTATTGCCTAGCCCCAGAATATGTGTCTTAACTGCTGTCCCCTTACCAACCAGAGCCATGACATCCTCAGGCAGGAGGATTCCTACCTCACACTTAAAGACTAACTAGACCGAACGCCTGCTGTTGGAGCTCCTCAGCTGTGGAATACCCTGCCCGAGGAACCACAACTGCAACATCAGTACCCTCTTTGAAAAGCTCGTTTTTTTCCAAAGGCTTTCCTACAGTTTGTATTTATTTAGTTATTTACTTATATTTAATTACCGTAACTTAACTATTCTGTTACGACCTGTTAAATGAATGCGTATGTTATTGTTGTGTTTTATGTGCTAAGTGCTATACAAATAAACTTTAATTATTTATTACTATTATTAATATGTCATAACCACATGGGAATAAGCAGGCAAACTAGTTTTTCCATTACATTCAACACTCTAAAAATCACATTTATGTACAACTAATTCCGAGTGATCTAATTTGCATTTGCACTGGCAACACCAAAGAAAGGATGCAGGCCTTACTCGAACCCTGGTGAGCACCAACTCCTGTCTGACCTGACATCATCAGGTGCGACGCCAACAGTACACAAAAGGTTTCTGGTCATTTTATTATTTTTTAGACAAACCAAAACTGTCCTGGGGATGAGGGTTATTACTCATTGGCCACTACAAGAGGACAAGAGTAGTTTCTTGCCATCAACAGAACGCAAACTTTTCATGTGCCACTGATTCCTTCCTTGTACTTGTTGTTAAACTTTTTTGAGGTCAAGAAAGGGAAAGGTCCAACTTCTAATATCTAATATTGTAGTGGAGCAGCAGTTAGTGTGGATATTTCAATTATCCCCCCTACCCTCCCAAAAAAAACAAAAAACTGGGAAAGTCATTCATAAATATACGTATTTTGAAGGGGTTGTCTTCCTCTATTCTTGCTCTCCATCTGTGCTCTCTCTCTTTCTCTCTCTCTCTGCATTCTTTCTGTTCCTACATGTCTGCTTCTTTTTGATCCTCACATATCTTCACCTTTCCTCCTCTGGCCTTGCCTTGTAATTTCGCACCTTTTGCCTTATTCCATACACCGCCGTCTCTCTATCTGCAGGCACATACCCTCACACCTTCACTTTTTTCTTCTCCAAAGATCAACGATTCGAGTAAATCTCATGCCAATGTATTCCTCCACTACCTCACTCTTTTTCTCAGTCTGTTTCCGATGTCTGAACCCTGCTTTCAGCCCAAATGCCGGTGAATTTTAATCCTCCTCCCCACATGCCCAACATTTCAGACACCTGGAATCCCATAGAGGCTGTCCTTGAGCACCACAACTCTCTGACCTCCCTAAAGTCAGAGCCAATCATCACATGGGGACTCTTCGATTAAATGTAAGAATGGCATTAAACTTGCTGCAAGCTACAGGCTTTCAAACTGAACTCTATTACATGAAGAAGACAGAAATGTGTCAAACTTGTAAATATAAAAGTGTGATCGGCAAATCAGATTCCCCTACAGACGTATTATAGTTTTGCAGCCCTCCCCTCAGGTCATGGTCAGAGCCAGCAAAGACTGTTGGATGTCGTAGCAATCAGGCTATTTCCTACTAACAAGTTAAGTTTGGGGCAAAAACGTCCTTAGAGCTCTTCATGGAGACGTTGCATATCGGCAGTATGTTAGAATCCCGAGGGCCTTAATACCTACAAATCCTTTGATAGACCTTTCCATCGCAGGAACCTCTTCGGGGGAACTTGGGGACCTCATCTGTGTTTAGTAGAGCGGAAACAGGGTCTAAGTTTAGATCATGTGGGACGACCCAAGTGAGCGAGAATGCAGAAGCTTTGGCATTGACCCCACTGATGAAATAGATTAAGATGGACCCACAGAGGTTTTGATGTTGGCGGAGGAATGAAGCAGGTACGGTTGAGAACATCTTAATTATTACTGCTCTGATAAATGAGAGAGATAATGTGAGAGATAACATTTAAGCACCAAACCTTCGTAAAGTTAACATGCACAAAAATCAGTCCAATTACACAATATCGTGCTTTTTATTTCAGAAATGTATTTTTGGAGGGATTTCAGAAGGAAACAGTCGGAGTTTCTCTTACGCAGTTACATGGCAGAGACTTGGACAGAACCAAGCCAGACTCTTACTGTGAATGAAGCCATCCACAGTAAGAGCCTTGTGTGTGATATCAGATGTCGTCCTCCTCTTTCACACACACACACACACCAACATCCGGTGGGTTACTCTCCATGTATGGGAGAGAGTGGCAGAGGTGAAGAGGTTACAGATCTGGTTTTGGGTGAGCAGGAAGATGCAGGCAATGTGCACTAAAAATATTATCAGCCCTTTGGAAACAAACACCTTGCCTCTCTGTCATTTTCAGAAATGAAGTTATTGGAGGTAGAGTTTTCAGACAACAGCGGCAATGCAAATAAAACAAGTTATAGAGAAACAGAGAGTTGTAGTTTATTCACATTATGTCCTTGGCCTCTGTGTTTTGCTGTGGCTTGTCTTGGCGTCTCCCTGATTTCATTCTGCAGATGTTTCATTCCCCTAGCCTTCTGTCCTCTCTTCTCTCCCCCCCACCCCCCCCTTCAACTTCGATTCCACTCAATCCTCAGTATGCCCTCAAACAGCACTTTCTGTTGTTTGGAGTTTGAATTGAGCAGCAGCGAGTGAGCAAAGCACATCTAAAATAACAATGAGGTACTTGTGAGAATATGTAACCATCCCCTGCTCTGGCTGCCAGGTGTGAAAACCTGTGCACAAACATCCCTTGCACAACAACAAAAGTCCATCTTGGCAAGTCACTTTGGCTTTTATCTATTCCATATTATACTCTATGAAGTTTTAATTGCTTTTTATCAAAGTAACCAAGGTCAGTCTCTTAAACTATGGCAGACACCTTCATTAATTATCCTCAGTTTCTTGGAGCAAGTTGATTTGCATTGGAAGAATGCTAAATTATGATTTATTTATTTTTGTTTCCAAAAAGACTTCCTGAGGACGCATCCCGGAATAAAAGACTTGGTGAGTTGGATATGTTTTGCTGCGAAAGCTTCGGGGGGTTTAAAGCCATTGTATCATCTGTGTCTCGCTGACTCTGAATAATCAGAAACTTTGCGTATTGTTGTTGTTGCTGGCTTTGGAGAAATAGCTGGAATACGTGCGCCTCCCCGTTTCTAGCTTCACACTAATGGCAAAATCTGCTGCCTCGTTTCTTCTTTTTTCTCTTCCCCGGCTTCACCCTGTTTTATATCAAAGTGATAAAGTTTATGCTGCCGGCTCCTACTGGGCTTTGTGTGGAGGTATATCCCTTCACTGGTGTTGAGATACGAGTTATAGTTTGTGCATCCTCTGAGGGCTCTGCAATGATGTTCTCTCTCTTTCCCTACCCTTTTCTCTTTCCTTCTGTGTCATGTTCACTTTTTCTCTCCTCCTCCTCCTCCTCTCTCCTGCTCTTGACTTCCAGCTGTTGCGGTTATATGTATGCTGTGGGGAGTCTGCTGCACATTGCTGTGCCTCTACCTCTCCTCTGCAAATATTTTGGCCTTTGAGCTGAGAGCAAGTGACCCAGGGGTGAGCAGATGAAGAGGAAGTGAGAAAGAAAATATGGAGAGATCAGGCTGGTGAGTAGTGGTTTGGGGACAGAGTGAAAAAAATGAAAATAAAACAGAAGAGAAGAGAAAAATGTTCTTTGTTTGGTTTTAGAGCTACTGGAATGAGAGGAAGAACATGTACACACCCTTTTCCTGTAAGGTTCCCTGTGGATCACCACATTAGGGTGCAGCAGTAGTGATCGATGTCGGGGACATGCAGCATTTATAGTGGGAGGAAGGAAGGAAGGAAGTTTGTGTCTGAGACGGAAGCACTTTTGACTTTCCATACAGTTTAAGTTAAAAATGTTGTTTTTTTTGCACAATGTTATCAGAAAGGTTCCGTTTTGAAGTCACTGCGGCCAAAATTGAATGCTGGAATTCCTCATACCAGTGTCATAATATAGCTTAGAATTGAGCATACGACATCCTGCTTCAGTTTACATTTTCTTTGGAATCTTTGGCGTGATGGGAATGTCATTAGTTTGACACGGATTTGAACATAAACAAAGGTTTTGGTTAAGATGATTATGTTGTGTTCATCATGAGTGGGGTGAACCAAAGTGAGACATTTAAATTCAAAAAACGTCAATGTCATTGTGCTAAAGAAAACATTAAGGGATCTCCAAAGTCAGTGGAATTCCTTCTCTGGGGGGTACGAGTGCCTTTATGACAATTGAATGCCAATCCGTCCAATATAATCTGTACCAAGCAGTGGGCCAAAGAACCAAAAGCCATCCCGAGAGCCCCCCAACCCGCTGCTGGCATGAAGAGAAATTTAAGTTCCCAAAGTGACTGTTACCTTTTGGTGGCAACAAGTAACAAACCAACCAAGTGTAGTTTGAGTCGTATTTTACATATAATTGGCCTCGTTGGGACCCCTGGTAGGGAAGAGGTGAAGTTTTAAAAGGAAGGTAAATTACAAGAAAGGAAAAAAAAATGCTGTTATACTACATTGTCATTTTGTAATTGGTGAAGCTTCAAGTTAGTCTGAATTTAGAACCTGATGCTGATCATTTTGCCCCAAAAGCCAGTGGCTGTTTGCCATATTTCATGGGGCTGCACAATAAACTAATACAAACTAATGTAATAGTGAGCAAAAATATTTTTTTTCTATTCTTTATCTTCTGTATTATAATGTAATTCTGTAGTACGACCAACACAACATCCAATCAGTGTGTTAAGATGATTGCGATGAGCAGACGCATGAACTGATGTGAATAAGACATATTCATTTACCTGACTAATTGTAAACAGTACTCTAATAACAGTAGGAATGAATCGCGTCAAGCCTTGTAAATATGTAACTTGATTATCATGTAAAAACGTTTGAACAAAATCTGAAAAAATAACGTGTGTGGTGTTATACATGAATACATTAAGATAATAAATATATAAAATATTAGATATTAAGGTTCAAAACTTCCATAGAATCATTTTTATTCAACACCTACACCATCTCAAAATATCAAAATGCTAATGTATAATGGACTGTGCTCATATTTCACTGCTTGACATCTCTGGTCTATAAGGAGTATCAGGAAACGACCACTGACAATATACCATGAGGTCAAGCTAAAGAAAGAGAGAGAGAAAGAGGGGGAGTGTGTTTCAATGGCTCCCCCGCCTCCCCCTTTTTTGTTCTATAAAGAGATTCAAGGAAATGGGAAACGACCTACGGCCAAACCAACCTGTCATCCGTCTGTCTAATGGGCTTTAGGTATCAAAGAACAGCGCATCAAGGATCATGAAAAATATATTTAAAAAGTTCATTGGTGCAGCCCACCACCGTCACTTTACAAGGGGCTTCAAAGCCAGCTCTTTAAAAACTTCTCCTAGGAAAGGGAGAGATGGTAGGCAAGGATACTGCATGTGATCAAAGGGACAGGTGCATGCTGGTCCTAAAAACAACAGGAAGTTAGTTTACCTTCCCAACACAGTCAGTAGTTGGAACTGCAGCGGTGGCTGTGACATGAGGCGATGAAAGTACTTCATTCATATTTGAAGACACAAAAGTTTTTTTTTAGATTCAGTGTAGCACCGCTATGTTCACAGTCCATCACGAATAAACAACCATAAATCCAGTTAATCGTATGAAAGACGCTCCTTATAACTCCAGAACTTGACCGGGAATCATCACAATAATAAGCTTCCTTCATTATCAAAGTCGTTCCAGTAGCTGCTGCCTGTACATCCATGGCAACATAAGAGAGTAGAGATAAGTGGCCAGCTATTGAAAAATAACAAGATGCTGTGGATTGGTTTTGCTCCTGACTCACCCCCGGGTTTTTGATTCCCCTTCCATCAGTGGTGCACAGTGTCTTACTTTGAAAACTTCTGGCGTAGGTGACTGCTTTATGGACTTTTCTTTTTTTTATTTTTTTTTATGATGATTTAGATTTTCTCAAAGATAGACAGGTTAAGTGTGGAGATGCAGTCATTCAAGTGCTGTGACTTCGCAACAGCCTGAGTCAGATGAGAGAGCCGAACGCACATTCGCAGCAATGTGAACGATGAATCATATCACAGAAAGTGTCTTTCTCAACAACCTAAGATTTTCAGGCACATACCATCATATGGGGGGCGGCTGTGGCTCACAGGTAGAGTGGGTCGTCCATCAATCGGCGGTTCGGCTCCTCTAAGTCAGCATGTCTTTGGGCAAGACACTGAACCACCTCCTCCAACTTAGATTCCTCCTGAATGAATGATGTGTGAATGGGTAGTCAAAATGACTAGAAAAGGCATTATACAAATACAGACCATTTATCAGAAACATTCATCTCACAAGTACAATTCTGCATCGTATTACGGTGATAAAACTTGCATAAATTTGGGCAGAAATGTTTAAAAGTTTGAGTCCACATTTGTCAAAACTTCAGTCATTATTATATCCCCATACATGAGGGATCAAACCTGGTGCTGTCTAATTATGGGACTGTCTCCCTAACCACCAGGCTAATCTGATGCTTGATGCATTAAACATGGCCAGCAGGTTAGAAATTAATATAGCGGAGCTACTGAAAGAAAGTTTGAGCAGTCATTTTCGGACACATTTTTGACTCTTGTCATGCGTCCGTAAACGTCTATGAGTGTGTGAGAGTGTGTGAGAGTGTGTGAGCATGTCTGGTCCACTAAAGGTTATATTTACCATTTGTCTGGGTTTCGGGAAAGGCAGAGGCAACTGGGGAAAAAAAAGTGTGGACCGCTAGAATTCTGATGACGATTGTGGCCGATCAGACGGATACACACATATACACACACAACAAAAAAAAAGGTGTTTATTGGGGATTTAATCAAATGTCAGGGCAGCTGGTGCCATGCTGTGAATACAGAGTGTAAGGGGGACTGGAAAGAATGGGAATGATAAGGAATAAATGGGAGCTGAAGCCGGATCAATAGAAATTAATGTGTGTTGGATAGGAATCAATGGGAATCAATGGAGATGCATAAGGACAAGTCCCAATTTTAATGTCATTAACTTTCGACGGCCTACAAGAGGCCCAGAGTGGGTGGAGACCAAAAAAGGAAGGAGATTTACATCCATCATCTGGCAACTTATTCACACAGAACAATTATCACACACACAAACCTACACTAACCACAGATATGATTAGAAATAGAAGTTAATAAACCTTTTAAAGTCCCCTCAGAGGAACGGGTGAACTTTAGGCTGCGCCGCAATTCATTTCAGTCGTGAAGAGCATAAACCATGCCACACTGCCAGCGACACACAAGCCAAAACAGCTTTATAAAACCAAGCACTTCACTTTTTATGGAAGTTCTTCTGTCTCCAAGAGGCCAGAAATATAATGAATGTAGTTCTATGATGTGTTTGATCGTAAGTTTTCACGAGTTGTTTTGTAACTGTAGAACATAGAGAACTTGGATAATAATTGGGATATTAAAGGGATAGTTCAGATTATTTTAAATGGGGTTGTAAAACGTGCTTGTCCATAGTCAGTGTAACAGTACATTGCAGCCGGCATGTCCACAGTTTACCTACCTACAAAACTCACGTTATATTTAGAATATTTTCAACACTTTACTTTAAGCCTTTTCTCTCATGGCTCCCTTCAAAGCCACCTGACTCCATTCACAAAAACAGTTATTTTACCCCTTAACCCTGTAACGCCAAGTGCATCATATTTGACACGGGAGTTTTTGAGACCTCTTCATCACCAGTGTGATATTTTTCTTCCTGAAAAACCTGATGTGTACAATCAGACACATGCAGTGCATGGATAATCCACCAGGGATCAGTAATTCATGCACCAGAGGGCCTTTAATTGAGACATCCAATATAGAAATGCAAATTGATATATATATATCAATCTGTCAGAAGGTTCAATAAACACTCCAGTTTCCAAAAATTTGAATTTTCTGGCAATTATTTCATGGTTCAGGCTTTCTCAGGTTCAGTTTCTCATGTCCCAGCGCCTCGCCCTTTTAGTTTAGCCTCTGTAATTGTGTGCCTTTGCACTGTTTAAAGCAGTAAAGTCAAGTTAGTTTGGATCCAAACTAACTTGTTGATTCACTGAGATGCAGTGAATCACACAGCTGCGCAGCAAACTATGTTCTTGTAGGTCAAATGTATCTCTGTTTTCGTCTAATAATATCAACAGCATCTCTGTATTCTTCATAGTCATTCACATCATTGTATGGCAGGAGGATATGTGTTGCTCGTCTCTGTAGGATCCCAACGTATTTGCTTACATTTAAAGGCAACGAGCTGCCCTGTGTCAAATGAGTGTAACAGGACGCAGTGGGGGCATCCGCTTTGTTGTTGTGAGATGATAAATAAATGAACGCTGAACTTTGAACATGGCTGTGTGCTGCATGCTGTTTGCGTTTAAACACCTTACATTCAATCTGCACCTTTCGGCAATTTACTGCACCCAAATACAGATGAGATTCTATTCTATCAAATATAATGGAAATTACTAAATTATGATGAAAAATTATTAATGTGATTGTCCTGAAGTCAACATCAGTGGTGACGATGACAAATGAAGATAATGATGCACTGTATATGTGATAAGAAATTATATAGAGGTTAAATACAACGATATAATAGCTGAAAGGAAACAACATCTTAGTTACTCCACTTTTACGGCAATATGAGTGCAGTAAGGACACTTTGTGATACATTTTGCGTATAAAAATACATCTGCAATTTATGCAATACTTCTAACCTATTTAGCTGGCCAGTTAAAACCCTTTAAAAATATTTTCTCAGTTTTACCGTTAGTTGTTGCAGTTAGACTTTGTTGGCCAGATTTGAAAGTCAGAATTTGGTTGAGGCTCCAAATCCTCCAATTTCCCTCAATGACCTTTGTACCTCGAAAAGGGGCCTGTGAGCCCTTGAAAAAATTATAAAGGTCAAATGGCCTTGCCCCACACTCCAAATCCAAATCCAAACTATCCCCCAAAACTGGATTTTGTTATTGATTTATGCAGTGAATGCATATCTGACCCAATATGGAAATTTCAATCTGGGGTAATGAGGGTCACTAACATTCGATACCGGGTCAAAGGAACAAAATATAACTGTCTGCTGTGTTTGATTCCACTTCTGCACTCACACCATGACTCAGGTAACTCAGTCCAGATCCCACAGTAATCCTGCTCACCAGACCATGGCAGCCAGCTGACACCGGTGACATAGCTGTAATTGGTACATTTAGTATGATTAATCACTACCTAATCAGATTTGCATACTGTACAGAAACGGCTTTGCGTCAACCAGTTGAGAATGTGCGTGCCGTCCAAAATATCCACAGAAACATGCTGTGTGTTAATGATCATCATTCTACTCCAGTCAGCCAACAGAGTCCCACTTCTGAGTCGTGCCACGATAAATCAGCCAAAATGTCAGCTGAAGGAGGAGACACTTTAACAAAACTGGAATTGACCACAAGCATGAAATCAATGAAGTGTTTTTCGCTGAAGCGTTTGTCCTCATCTGACAAGTAATTAGACTCATGTCCAGCTCAAGAGAAAGACTCTAAGCTTCATCTTGTCCATCTTTGAAAACCACGAACTGACTTAGAAGTGAACATGAACGTGAACAAAAAGGGGATTTTTTTATTTTCTTCGAACTATCAACGATTCCGAGTCCGAGGGATTGGCACAAGATAAAGAAAAAAAAATTCTCCTCACTCCCTCAAGTTTGACTAATGTAGCAAACCTGTTTTCTGTTTTCCACAAGAAGGATCCCAGCTCTTCCAGAATGCTGCTTCCCAATAATGAAGCATCACACGAACCTTTAGCTTTCAGTATGTTGTGTTGTGAAAGGAAAAATGTTGAGTTGCATGCAGAAGTTCCAATCTAGTGTCAAATGCACGTTTCATCTGCCTGATTCAGAACAACCTGACATCACAGAAATATGTGGTAGGACCACAGGCGGCACGTAATGTGTTAGAATTGTTAAAATCTGTGCCAGCACCACAGATACAATGAAGAATTTTGTGAAATGGTCACGAAATGTAAATCTAATGATTTGTGTCCGTGTACCTCAACACGATTTCCAGACCAATATATATGTGATTGGGTTATCAGCGGTAGTTCTGTCAGACTTGGGAGTACAGAAGCTGTCTTCTTAAGTCTCTTTCTATATTCACTTAACTAGAATGACTACATCACACCGACTTTATCCTTGATTAACTCCGTTTAGTCCACATCAGTCAGTGGCGGTCCAGAGGGTCTGCTGCTGATCAAAAACGTGTTTGATAAATCAACAGTACGAGTGGTTTATGCTATGACCTTCTTTTTAAATGTATTTCTTCCTGTATTTTGAATTGAGGAGGAAATAATTCAAACCGATGTTCTTACTGATAGTGTTGAAGGACGCTGTCATATTCTTCATGTTGAGAAATATTTAAGAGGAAGTGATGACAATGAGGGAAAAACCAGAGAGAGTAAGCGGAGGATGTTAACATAAACTAATTATATTTTCTAGTGTGAGAAGTATGCCAATTTAGATGCGTCTATAAAATTGTGCTTTAAATTTTATCTTCAAGTATGCGTGTGCTTGTATATGTTATTTTATTTTATTTCATTATTTATTTATTTATTGTATAGTGCCATATGTTCTATTAGGGATGGGGTTGTTCTATGGTTTTATATGCTGAAAACATTTTGTACAAAAATTTGTTGATGTAAAAAGCAATAAACATATGTTTACAAAAAAAACAAAAAACAGAGGGAGTTCTCGCCTCCATAAAAATTATCGAGCCGCGATTAAAAACTAACAAAAAACATGATTTTTCAGGACGGAAAGAAAAATAAATTAAAGTTAATGGTCATAGCATTAACCATTCGTGTTGTTGACTTATCAAACACAGGTTTTTGACTGGCAGCGGACCATCCAGACCGCAGCGCACTGATGAACCAAAGAGAGGAAAACAACGAGAAAATTGTGATTAAATGTTAAATAATGTAGCGGTTCCGGTTCCGAATACGTATATATATAAAATGAGAAATGACCCCATGTCCTACAGAAATCCCACTGACAGAAAAAAGACCTGACGCAGACGGAAAGATAATCCAATTGAAATACATTAGCCTGAGAATCGCGCTGTGGGCGACGCAAAGAGAGAGAAAAATTTTTCACTAACTTCTACGGGTTGTTGATCTCCACTGACACTGTGTCCGCGGTGGTGGTACGTAAATGTGTTAAAATTACAAATACGGTGTTAAGACCACGTGGATGTGTCACATTGCGTTTGTGACATCAGGCTCATTCAGAAATAAGTGCAACTCCAAAATTTTCTGAACTGCTCCTTTAACTCACCAGTTGCTGTAGTTGGACCATCGCTTATTAAAACATTTGCCGTCTCCTCCATGCGGCCTGTTGTGTCAAAGCGACAGCTTCTTAATGATGATGTTGCTTCTCTAACTGTCAGCCTTTGTTATTAAGATGCCATTATCAATTAATATATCCCAGTATCTTCACATTGGTCCCTTCCTGTCAAACTGTGATAAAATAATCTTTGTATTGCACCCTGTCACACTCACGTACACAAATATAGTGTTAGGCTCTGCAGCACGTCCTATTGCAGATTGTATCTTGACAGAATTCAATTTCCCATCTGAAATTAAAACCCTTTGCAGGCCTTAATTGCTCTGAAATTGATAGCAGGAAGTGAAGTGGGAGCTGGTGTGGTGTGTGTACTTCCCCCCCTTTACTGATGTGGTTGTCTTATTTAGCTGTAATATGAACTTTACGGATGTTTAAAACACAAAAGAGAGAGAGAGCCGTATAAGAGAGAGAGAGAGAGAGAGAGAGAGAGAGAGAGAGAGAGAGGTGGAGTAGCTAAAGTCTTATTAGCTTTTCCTGGAGATTACAGGCAGGAAAAAGTAGAGCGTTTGGCTGAGGGTGTAGTCAAATTAAAAATCTGCCGCGGAGGAGGAGGAGGGGGAAGAGGTGAAGGATAGGAAAAGGAGCAGGGCAGAGCAAATCAGACTGGAAAGGATTAGCCAAAATGACAGTGTCAGAGGGCCAGAGAGCAGTCGGCTCTGATGACCTGCCACAGCGAGACGCAGCAGCTTTAAAGTGACCACAGCATCATGAGCCGGTGTAACGGAATACAATGTCTACGTCGAGCAATAGAGCTCTCGATGTCCACGTTATGTTAGGCTGGTGTCGCACGTGTTTAAACTCTCCTCTGCGGAGGTATTGTTCAAAAGTGTTGTTTGTAGTGTTTCAGTAGCGACTGCAATAGAATATAAAAGGGCTAATAACTGCATGTCAACCATCTCGGGGACATTTCTGCTCAAGGCTTTTAATCAAGGGTAGTAATCAGCCTCCTTTTCAGCCTTAAAATCTTCATTTAGTTAATTAAAACACTGGGAGAATAAATCTGCCGGTGAGAAAACTTTACTCGTTTCCAATACAAATCAGCCGGTTTAAACAATTTGCTCAAATAAGATGGCGTTCGATTTCCTAAACACTGATGTGATCAGCAGCGCTCTGTTCAGCCTTGTTACGGTATGCTGAGGCTCAGAAACAATTAGAACTTTCGCACTGAGTCGGACCAGTGTTTATTTCGTTCTGCACAGGGAGACTTTATTTCTAAAGTGCACTTCACAGACGAAAGGCAACTCGAAAGGACGAGCTACTAAATGAGAAATATGGATATATACATTTAAAAGGCAAAATGGATATTAGAAAAGACGTTAAAAAGATTAAAAGACAGCAGAGGAATCAATTGCAGAAAAAAAAAAGCAGGGAGGGAGGAAAATGGTTTCCTTTGAAACAAAGGTTCCATAAAGACTATTTATGGAGGCAGAATAATATCGTCTAGGCAGATGATTAAGTTCAGTCCTTTATTGCTGGGTATTGGGTATCAGGGTCTAATCCAATATTTATATTTGCCTAGATGATGATTAAATATGCACCTAACAGATTAAAATAATGTTTCTTATATTTGCTTTGTTACATTTGCACACACTGTTCGTTATTATTTGATTTTTTTTTTTTTTAGCAGTTAATATTCAACCATTTCAAGCAACAATCTGACACAGCCTCACGTTAACTCAGTTCTATTTGCTCTAACTAATGAACGCTCCTTCCTACCTGTGTTCTTTTTAATGGAGCCAAGAGACGTGGCACCAGCTGAAGATGGCCTCTCATACTGAAACAAATGGGGAGTGGAACAGACCAACTGGATAAGCCACATGGGAGGCATTGTTGTCTTTTATCTTCTTCTTCTTCTTCTTCTTCCTCCTCCTCTTTTAATGGCAACTTGCAACCAGGAATATAACCACCAGCTGTCCTTCTAAGACATCCAGGGTCTTGTTACAATGTCCTAACATCCTTGTTATGAGTCCTGTGTCTTGTAGATAGGTGAAGATGTGCTTTAAAGCCACATTTCCACAGTTGTATGAGAAGATTATATTTAAGACACTGTCTTTCATTCGCATATTTCGTAGAGGGGGGAGTCAGCCAGTTAGGATCTTAGTTAGACTTTTTTTTATTATATTAACAGTTATATTATTTTGCTTTCTTTATTTGGATCTCTGATTGCATTAAGGTTAATTGTTTATGTTTATTGTCTATATGAAACCCCCCATGTACCTAAACTGCACAAACTTCTTATGAAAAACTCTTTTATTATCTATTATTTCCTGTAAAAAAAAAAAAAATTGTTACAGCAACACGAACTCTTCTCACTTCTGTTGCCTGACAAGACCTCGTCTCAAGACTGCGTGGGTGCGCACAGACTGCGCTTTATGGCATTGCCCTCGCTCTCCTGTTAGTTTGTAAGGAGGACATAAGGTATGATCTGAATGAGAAACTGTGGCAGAAGACAGGAGACAAAGCCTACCACTGGGGATAACCACATATATAAGCTCACTGTATCTAAATCTGTAGCATCCCAGATATGCCCAGACACACAGGAGGGATAGTAGTAAACAATTAACTAATCTAAACTGCTAATAACCTCATACACTCAAAGAGTCAAATAAAGGCTTTGTAGAATGCCGTAACTGTTGAACAAAAAAGGAAGTCCCAAAAGAGATTTACATTAAGCAGACTCCCCTCCAGCACACCCAGTCAGTCTCTTCCACTTCCTGTTTGTCTCAGTACGAGAGGCCATCTTAACGCCGGGGGTCCATGCAAATGAACAGAGGAGGGAAAGAATAGAAATAAATTCAAGCAAATGTAAACTTAATGAAAACAGGTACTAAAATGCACTCAAATTAGCGACAAACTATGAAAAGCACAGTGTGTGCTGTATGAAAACACGAGGCTGCGTGTCTGAATATTACTTGAAATGTTTGAATGTTAACTTTGCTATAAAGAAAAGCTCCTAACACTGTGTAGGGGTAAGGAACCAGCTGGTAAAAACTGGACATAAACTTTTGTGACATCATTTATTTTCCCTGCATAGCTCCACCCAACGTTCACCATGATAGAGGTCTAATTCATAACACCTGTGTGTGTAATCGCAGTTTAAAGTCTCATTCTTCCACCTATTACTGAGACACCTACAAACAAGAGGCCCGTCCTCAGCAGCCGACGGTAAGAATCACGGCGCGGGGCCATATCCCCGGCGAAACCCTTGCGTGTGCAGGTTTCGGTTGCTTCGCTGCAAAACAAGCGTGCATGTTCAGCAAAACACGCCCGAATGGATCAGGTCATGTTTGCTTTTTTTTTTTTTTTTTTTTTGTTCTATTGAAGCTACTGTGCAAAAATCAGATTTCAATAAGTGCTTCGAGCTGTGGCTGTGTGCAATCAGGTCGGAGTAATCCCATTACTTGTAATGGATTACCCGTTTTCGTACAGTTCTATGCGTGCCCTGGGGGGGTTCCCCCCCCACACACAAAGATCTGTTAGAGAAGACAACAGTGTTTAATAGGGGTGAGGGGTTGAATGCCACCGTAATGTGCGTCACCCTCAGGCTTCGCTAGCGGGGCTTTGAGAACGCAGCGGAAACAAACATCACACTGTTACTCCGGAAACCTCGTATCTCCGGGAAAGTCAAGTTATTTCCGTGCACATGTTAAATGTCTGATTCCTCCCTATCTGCTGTGTAATTTGTTGCATACGATGTCCTGAGTCTGTTATCAACATTGTCTTGCTCCCAGGGTCACGAAGCGCTATCTGCTCCTGGAAAACAGTAATGAAGTAGATATTATATTAAAAGTGGGTGTTGCTAACAGTGGAAGGTATACAGCCGTCTTATATAAATAGTGCCTCAGGCTTTTCAATGTGTAATGCTCAACTTTTCTCAGCACTTAAGCAGAAATGAATGCTGCTGATTCAGAAAGACGATATTTGTGCTAAATAGCATTTGCACATTGAGATATAGTGTGTGTGTGTGTGTGTGTGTGTGTGTGTTTGTGTGTGTCAGCCAATTGAGTTTTTAGCTGCTTTACAATGCTGATCCCCACCTGAGTAATGATTTTCTTAATGCATGTTAAAGCCACAGGTTTCCAACAAATTATCCACAGTCGGCACAAACACACACACAATGCTTAAAAAAAGTCAGCAGCTGAATGACTCTAAATCAGCTCTTTTCTATGCAGAGAATTATGAAAGCTGCTTATCTTCCCATAATGCCTCACTAAAAAATAAAAAATAAAACACTGAACGCAGTGTTGGTGTTACTGTTAACTAACCACCAACTTCCCTCATTGAATCTCAGTGATTTTATAGGTTAATTACTGTGTTGGCATTAGAGGTGAATATGAAAATGACAGGCTGTGCCAAACAGTTCTCCAGACTTGGAAATGTTAGCGTGGGTTCTGAGCCAATAATTCATACCATCAGTGGGGAGAAATTAAAGTAACAGACCTAAATGTTTGCTGTCAAGCCAAAGAACAGTTTCAATTGATTAAATTGATTAAAATCTGTCAGCATAATTTCTTTGCCCGGGAATGCTGAAGCACTTACCGTGGGTTTAAATCTCAACATGTACACCTGGCCTGGACGAGCCATGACATTGCCATTGTATTGAAATTGTGAACTTAAGGTTATTAAGTATCAAGCATTATTAAACTTGAGTTTGTTAAGGACAGGGCTGTACTGCATGGAGGGAGGTCACTTTACCAGTGGAGATGATCTGGCCTTCTTCAGTGTCACAGACTAAACCCCTTTAAAGAAACAGGCACTGCACCATGCAAGACTATCGGATATACAGTATGTGAGAGGCAATCAACACTCAGCACACATGAGGAAGATGGTGAAGGCAAAGAAAAAAAAAAAATGTGTGCTCAAACTACTGTTTACTTCAATGGAGTGTAGTGGCTGTAAAGAGAGAGATATAATGGCTGCTTCTGGTTCAAGTAAAAAGAATCTCACAGGTCTCTCTCTGTAAGGATCCTTTCCATAATCTTGTTAGACACTTAAAATAACAATCTGGGCCCGTGGCAAGTGGCAAAAACAAGCACTTTTAGAGGACATACTCTGACAGGCGCAGTTGCCCAAAGGATTACATTACAGCCATTGTAGCTCGTTCACAGCCCGTTCACGGCTGCAGGCTGAGGATCAGCCAATCAGCTGGACCAGTTCCAAAACTTTTTTTTTTTTGTTTTGGAAGTGCTAGTCATTTCAAACCCAAAATATGTACAAAAAAAAGATACTCAGGCAACCCTCTTCTGTCATCATTGTGAGGGACTACCAACACTTCCAGGGCCTCTTATCTTGTCTTGACAGACAATCAAGTGTTTGATTCCTACCCACTGTAATACTAACGGCTACATGTGAAAGTTGATCCTCTTACTCTTCATACTCATCAAGACCGAGAAAAGATCACAGATAGTGTCCTCGTCCAGGGAAAGACAGCATGTGTCTGTCTGTCAAACACTTCCGATCACCTTTGCTTATGTTTTTCCGACACAGGTCGTCTAATTACTGCTACTTTCTGAGACGCAGTGGTGGAACTAATGTGATGTTTTCATCATGTTGCAAAACCTTGTACACCATCAGGGCACCGGCAATTTGGACATAGTATGCCGTTGCCATAGTTTACTTTAAAGCTGTTTTCTTGTATATGCATGAGTTTTGATGGCATAGTAGCACATCAGCCACTACAGTGGATGCTACTGCATCATCTCATGCACTGAAACCAAGATGGCCGACAGACAGCCAGAAACACCAAGTTGCTCATTTTGCTCTGTTCAAACCTTCTATAAAAAGAAACCCATGCAGGTAAGAAAAATATGGTGACATCAAGTAACATCTAAGGAGTCATGCCATTGCTAAATTTTCCAAGTATTGATTTTATATTGGGAGGAAATTTTGATCAATCACATGTCCACTGAATTGTACATCATGCATCACTGCTATATTTCAACTGCTGGACATGTAAATCTATCTTTATAAAATTTGGGTTGGAAAAAAAAAAGAAGTTCAAATCTTGTTTTTTCAGCCTAAAGATGAATAAAAACACATCCTGACTGAGGTTATCATAATTCATGCATGAAAGGGTTAAAAATAAGCAATTTGAGAAAAAAACTGTGTATCATTTGTAATTCCTTTTTTATTTCCAAGTTCTCCTCGCTGTGTCAGAAGGAGTTACGCTAATAGATCCTGTTTGTTTTTTTTTTTGTTTTTTTTGGTTCCAATATCACAGTAAAGCACAAAAACAAATCATTTCTCCTCATTGATGGAAATACAAATTCAGATAGAGACGTGAATTTATTAATGTGCAGGGGAGCACAATATAAATTCACAGTACAAGTACGAGTGTACAAGCTGGAGATGAAATTCGCTTCGCTTATTTCGCGAGGAGAAACACACATCCGGAAACGACGTGAAACAAACTTGTGCACTTTATCAATTTACAGCTTATACACACAGATTAAGAAGCCAGACAAATTCCCGACTCCCGACGGTGAAAAACAATACAGATGAATATCTGCGGTAGAACTTTGGTGTCTGTGCTGTGCAGCGGTGTAGAGATTCTTTAACCCAGTGTCAGCCTGTGATGAGCCTGAGAGGTTTGTCAGTGAGGCCCAGAGGCTGTTCGGCGACAGACGCCGACGGATTTGTCTGCGTTGTGAGCCAGCTCAGAATGAAAGGCTTGCTAATAAAGACATAAGCATTTCACTGATATTCCTACATTACTGCGGCTCATGCTCAGGTTTCCAAAGCAAAAGCGAAAGAAATGGAGAGTCAAGAGCTATCTGCTCTAACGCTGCTACGAGTGAGGTGGTTTATCTGGGATTGAAATCAATTCAACTCGGCTCGATCCAGAACCTTTATTTAGACGCCGTTAACCCCTTCGACAGTGAGCTCGCGCAAATGATGAAATGGAATCCGATTTAGTTTATTGCCCCGTAGTTGGATGGAAAAGTGAAGGAGGGATCGTTATTTTTTCATGGCTTTTGTGTTTGCCTTACTTGAACGTGAAGAGGTCTGTAACTTTCCTCAGCCTGCCCGGAACCTTCTGAGCCCCATGCCCGCCAGCAAAATAACAGACTGTGACTGATTGAATTCAAAAGTGAGCTCTTAATTAATTAAACTTTCTCTCCTGGTAGAAGTATTATCTGGTTAAAGTGTCTTACTCAATTCTACTGTATTGTTCTTGGCCAGCTCCTACCAGATGTTTCCTTTGCTTTGTGGATTGTTTCAGGACACCTCGATTTGCATAAACCTGAGTCAAGTTGTAGCTCAAGAAGCTCAAAATGTGTATATGTATGCTATTCACGACGACAGGTACATATTTGAAGACTCCCTTTGAAGTCTGAGAGACCATCCTGCCACACTATCAAGGACACACTGAATTCAAGGAAGGATCAATCAACTAGCTAATTAGTTTGGATCCTAAGAATTTAACAAAGAAATTTAAAACACGAGCAACCATAATCTACTATAGGTAACACACTGACTTTGGATAAGAACCTCATACAGCTCCACTTCAACTGTCCATGGAGCTGAAATTCATTTATTTCAAGTGATCTTAAGAATGCATCTGGGCAGCATCTAAAGATATGTGATCACCGGGCTTTATGTTTTGGGGCTTTATTGACTGCACTGTTTGTCACTGCCTCTCCACCAGTCATACTCCAAATCTATAGGGACCGGTGCGGGCACGGCACTTGCAGCCTTGCTGGTTCTCATTGATTTGAACGTGTTTCAGAGTGGCCTCGAGGTGGAGAGTCTCTTCGTTTGGAGAAGCGCGCGACCTTCTGTTTCTGAAAGCACGTCCTTCATGAGTGATTCGCTTTTCGACATACAAACGGCACATCAGCAGGCTGTTTTTCTTCTGTGTTGTAGCAAACTGCAATCAGTGTCTTTTTTTTTTTTTTAAATAAACTTGGATCAGAAGACAGAAAGTGCTTAAAAATGGACATTTGAACATCCACATTTCTAGTAGCAAAGTAGGAATATTGTGGAAAACGGATGAATCTGGCACAAGTTGTCGAATTCATTTTTCAGTTAATTTAAAGTATGTGCATTGTCACTGCTGGCTCCTAAGGCCACAACAAAGGAAGAGGTGCACAAGAGGCTTTACTGTAAATAAAGACCATTTTATTACAAAAAAATGAAGAGCATGGGTGGCTGGGTGTGAAGAGAGAGAGAGCTCTGGTTCCACAGGCCGGCCTATATAACCCTGTACACCTGCCAGGTGTGCCAGGTTAGGTGATTGCATGCTCCGCCTAGCCAGGGACCTGCAACAGAAAAGCAAGAGAGGAAAAAAGAGACGACCAAGGCTGTAGGGCCGTAACAGCATAAAAATGCTTAATGTGCAATGCCCACTGTGGTTTCTCTTAATGATACGGAAATTGCAACACAATTCAAAGCTGAGACCTACAAAACAGCATGTATGTTGTTGGAAATCATGTGGAAAATACATTTCAGTACCAGGGCCCGCTGGGTTGGGAGTGCAGTGATGTTGTTGCATGCAGTTAACCAGCCCATGGTCCCATGTTTTCTCCCCTTTTGTCGGCTTGATGTTTGTGTGGTGACACATCATAGGAGGGGGGGGCGGGGGGCGCTTTGTAGTGGTCAGGGTAAAAGTGCAGGGGGTTCAAACTTCCTTTGAACTCTGACTTGTACTTTTGTAGCTGGGCTCTGTGATGTGCACATGCTCTGTAGTGATGCTCAGAGACGTGCACAGCAATCACACTGCTACACCGAGTAAGAGCGCCTTTGATGGCTCAGTGTGATTGAAGACCACCAGAGGCTCACGGGGCTCGGCCTCCTCGGGCTGCCCGCGTGATCGTCTCCCCTTTAAGCCAGGCTCTGCTTCTTTCTCTTTCCCCCCCCCCATCTGCCATCTCATTTTGGAACTCTTTTTGTTCTCTTTCCCACATTGTCTCAAAACACCAGCAGCTGGATCCTTCTCACACGGATGCCCCTCTGTCCGTTAAATCCGTGCTAACAGTGTGTCCTTCCATAGGGATGCAAAGCTCATAACGTTGGATAGCACCGAGGGTTCCGCATGCATCTCATTCAACACGCGACAGGTCAGTTCTGAATGTCTTAAGCATCTTAAAATATCTGAACTGACCAATATCATGTAGAAAGAAGGCTGGTCACAGGATTTGCATTAGGAATTGAGTTGAGACAAAGTACAAACAATAAAGTACAGTTTATGCAAGGCTGCTGGGAGGAATCCTTTGCCCGTGTTGCCTTTCAAACAGCTTCAAAAGTTACCCCATGCATCAGTCTAATGAGTCACTGAACAGTGGTATAATATGACTGCCTTACAAATCCTTCCTCCCTGCACACTGTGATCCAGCTTGCAGGGGTTTGAGCTATTATTGCGCTCAATCATATTCTGCCCCAGGCTTGAGCTTGAAGACTGGCTGGAATACATTTAAGAATCACCAGTATTGGGTACCCAGCTTGTAGACGGGATGAAAGTCCCGACTCCCGTGAAGAGAAATACACCAAATTAAGATCTCAGCCGCTGTACAGACTGTTCTGACATCATTAGTCCGGCGTTTCTGCAAGGTGTTATAATTCTTTATTCTGTTGGGTCTGTCTTTTCCACACAAGTGCAACTGTGTAGGCTTTTTCTACATTTGAGAAGGCCAGCGAGCCCTTACTTTCAGTTCATTTCATTTGTGTGTAACTGTCTCAGAACTAGAAAATCAGTGCATATTTCATCATTATTAGGGTTAAAAAAGTAAAAAATAAATCACTGCCGGCTCCAGTCTACTAATTAGCATTTTGTGAACCGACACACTTCATAAGAGAACTTTTTTTGTTTTAAAAAAAAGGAAGAATAAAACAAATAAGTAAATAGCTTTAATCATCTTTACAAATGGAGATGAGTTCAGGTTCGACCTTGAGCTAACGGAACAACAAAAACACAGAAGGGGGGAAAACAATTGTTCGTGTAACTTGTATTACCTGAACGTAAACAAGGTGGAACTCAGAGAAAATTATATAAGTGAGGTGTATGAACCCATGTTTATGCAGATGAGCTATCATTTGCAGGATGTCAGTTTTCTTCAAAGGGAAGGGAAAACTTCAAAGAGTCTGCACACAGCCGAGTGAATGGGTCATTCCACTAACAAGAGACAAGCAGAGAGTATCAGTCTTATGGCGAAGTCTTCCTGCAACAAATCCTCAGCTTAATGATTAGTGTGAATAGAAGGATGCAAATGACGCATGCTTTTCTCATATTCTCCTTAGTGCTGCTTTAATGAATGTTTGCTGCAAATGATTCTTCTGTTGTTATTGCTGTCACTGGACATGGTCATTATTTTTGAAGGAGTGCCATCTGAATAACAGCCAGTTTAGCAAAAGTGTAAGGAACGGTGCTAAGAAAACACAGCACTGTTCTCAGCTGTTTGAGGGTGCATCTTTTTTAGGTTCATTTGTTGGGTTGGATTTCTGGAGCTTTTATTAAGCTTAACGTAACCATAAAAAGGTTAATCATGTTTTAGTCATGATGAAAAACGTAATCAGTGAATGTTTTTCTAGATGCATCTGCTACAAGCAACAACAAACCACATGACAAAACGTCTCACCTGAATGTATTTGCTGTTGCAAACTTGTAGGACAGAGGTGCCCACACTTTTTTCAGCTTGCAAGCTACTTTTAAAATGACCAGGTCAGAATGATCTACCTACATTAAAAGTGCTAAACATATATTAATTTCTACTGAGTATACTTTATAAATACAATATATATTGGCGTACACTGCATAACTGCAGCTAATGTAACCCTTGGTGTTACACATAAAAATTGACAGCAGTAATGCACATAGGTGACAAGAGTAATTGGAACATTCAATACATTTATGGTCACTACCTTACTCTGATGACTTGCACTGAATGGAGTCGAGTATCCCTTCCTATCCCATTCCCCATCCCAGAATATCAATTCTTTAGTGGATATAAATCAGAAGGCTAAAGCTGGAGTTTTGCAGTAGCTAGCGTGCATGTAGCATGCGAAGAGATCTCAGACCGGCCGCCCTGTACGTCAATCAAGTCGCAAACACCATAGGGAGGATATAGGATATATACATTCATTCATTTTCTAAACCGCTTAGTCCGAATTAGGGATGATAGATGATGGACTAAAATCTTTTCTTCTTTTTTTTCTAAATGTCACGTGATCTACCCGCACTACCGTCGCGATCGACGTATTGGGCACCCCTGTTGTAGTATGTGGTGCTTCCCATGTTGTGTCATCCAGTATATCCAGTGCAACCAAACAAATCCAAATGTTTTGTTTGTAAAAACCTAAAGTTTTGCATTTGTTAAGCTGAATCTGGTGGGCAGGTTCGACTCTGAAAGACACGTTCAAGACACTGCTGGATCTGAATGACAACTTGGCAACATCCACCATCTTCCACCGTCTTCTCAGCGGACTCAAACTCATTGCTTCATTTTTTTTTTTTATTTCCAGTGCAAATAGTTTTTGCTGTCTGCTCTATTTTTCGACTGCTATGTGCTAGGTTCTGCTCTCGAGCCTGTTCTGTTTCACTGCATAATAAAAAAAAAAACCCAAAAGCAACCTGATAGTGTCTCGCACTGACCACCATTTTGGGATGGACACCCACAGATTTCACCATATTTCTGTCACACATTTTTGGACAGGGAACGCCCAGAGTCCAGAGGCCACCGACAGTAAACATTAGTTGAGCTGTATTCTATTAATACAGAGGAGGGTAATTTGATTTTGGATGGATTTAAACTCAACAATACATTCCCGTGCCTGTGTCCAAGAAGAGACGCTGAGAGAACGCAGGAGAGGGCTGAAGAAAGATGCTTTCGTGTAGTACAACCAAATTTTCGGCGGTGTACAATGTATCGATCCGCTCCTGTTTATGTGCAACCGAAACAATCTCCAGTCCAGCGGCAGTGTTGGCTGTCCTCCGCTCTGTTCTGGGCAGAGTGGGCATAATGACGAGGGAAGAGTGGGGCATGATGCCAGGCAAGAAATCAATACCTCAGGAAATAAGATGCAAACACAGCAGCTGCTGCAGAGAAACTGATTTGGTGTGTGTGTGTGTGTGTGTGTGTGTGTGCGCGTGTGTGTGTTTGAGTGGGTGAGTGTGTGAGAGAGAGAGAGTGCGTGCAATTCTGCATGTGAAGTGCAACTCAACACTCCTGTCGAGAAGGGTGAACTGAAACAAATTACATTTCCAAACAAGGTCGGTCTTTAAATATATTTGTGTGTCAGGGGAGGAAGAATAAGAAGATGATGTAGTCTTCACAATCAGCTGATAGATAATCTAACTTTCCATCTATCGCTGTCCTTTCATGGTCGTAAATTAGTGCTAGTAGGTCTCAGCAGGTTTTTGATGGAGGCCTGTTCTTAGTTAACAGCCAGACGATGAAATGCATTCATTAAGGGAAGCATCCGGCGAGCAAGAACATCTCAACCACACAGATGAAAGTTTACAGCTTATATAAAAGATCGTTTCTGTTCTAGTGTGTTCCAGGGTGACTGTAAGATGATAGTAGCCGTGAAGGTTCCACCTAAAGCTGATGCTTTGTCAAAATGTGTCCCCGTAGGGCTCTCCAAATGATTTCATTACTCTTTAATGAATTCAATAAGGTTTCGCTGATTGGCAGCTTTGACAATCTCCCAGTACAGCTGCGGCTGTACTTAGCACATGTTGCTGTATAACTCCAGCTGACGGTGAATCAGATACATTATCTCTGTTCCTTTTCATTTCCCAGCTAATCAACTACCTCCACTGTTCCTTTGTCCACAAATCATCCATCTTCCGTTTGGTTCACAACTAATGATGCAATCCTTTCAATTACTGCGAATGCAGCATCAACTTCTGTTTGCAGCATTCTATCAGCTGACATCTGCAGTATTCTCTATTAATATATTACTTTTTATTTCCTGCCTGGATGCTGGAGTCTGGGGGGGGGGGGGGGGGGAAAGCTGCAAGACTCCACTTTCCATGTGGCTTTTCCAAGAGTTTTGTTAGAAGCATAGAATATGTTCTTAGAAATGTTACAAGGAACCAATTCAAGAAAAATGGTGCTTCATATAATGTAGGTCATGAAATATCAACTGGCCAGACTGCCGACTTTATCCCTGCGACTTGTAAGGTTTAGCCCGCAGTCTTTTTTTGGGTCATACATCATGCATGTGGCATCACAAACATATAGAGCCTTTTTTGCTCGTTTTTAGAATTCATACTGTGATGCACAGTTATTTTACCAGCTAAAAGTTCTTCCTTAAAGATAGGGACAGAAAAAATGGCGACGCGTGTGGTTGACACTGATGCAGCTGTGCCGATTGTTGTAAGTCAACTTTCTGAAACAACTATTATTAATAAAGGTAACAGCGAGTCTCCGTCCCTGCAGGCTTCCTCACTTGTTGATCCACCCCCATCATTATCATCATCATCAGTTCCACTTGGGCACCCACACTGCATCATTTTTTCAAAAATATTAAATCAAAGTTCTATGTAGTTTGAAATAAGACTCATTGCCTGACTTCGTCTGATGGGTAATTCTACACAGCTTGAAGACCAAAGGCCCTTTAGCAGTAATGAATGGTTCTTGGCTTTTAGGCCACCTATGTGGCCTACTGCATCTCAGCAATCAGGCTTCTCATGCTTTCACCATTAATGTTACATGTTACTATATTAGCAGCATTCAATTTTCAAAGGCAGCACCCGACATCCTACACAATGCTCCAATCTGACCATTGTGAAGTTTGTATGTGATCTCCTGTTACCCAGCCACTCACGGCTTTTCAGTTCATTTCCACTTTTGACAAGCAAGTGCTTGATGTTCACATTTCATATAATGTAACCTTATATGATCTGACACCTTTCATTGTGGTGTTTTTAATCATTGCAAAGGAATGCCAAGCTAAAGAAGACGTAGACTCTCAGCCTGTCTGCAGTTCTTTCCATGTTCCCGAATAAAGAAGTGGTTTTTATTTATTACATGAGATGAATATTCATCACCTGTCTTCTGTATTTTCTACCAAATAATCCTAAAATGACACCAAAGACTTCAGTGCTGGCAGCATTGTTCTGTTATACTCTGAAGGCATTTTTTCAGAAACTCTCAAGGGTAAATTATCAAACTTAAGCCGCAGTTGTAGAGAGACCATATTTCTATTATTTGTAAAAAAAAAAAAAAATATCAGCATTTCATATTCCAGGTGTTCCCCCGGAAAGCTGTAGCTCCTTCATATCACACACAGAGGAGATAATTAAAATACATTTACAACATTTACAATTTATGCAGTTAATAATTTACACAGCTACATAGACACACACAGGAAATAATTCAGCAGTGCAGTTTTTGAAATATCGTGTGGGTGAATGTAAACAGCAGCATACAAGATGATGGTAAATGTTTAAAGTTCAACATCTGCGCAACATTATCAATCAATTTAGACATTGTTTGAGCACCTTTATGTAGATGCTAACGCAGAGTTCACCTCTATCTGCCTCTCTCTCTCTGCCGATGTAATGCAGCGATGTTGGCTTGAGATGAAGCCAGGTCTCTGTAAAGATGTCTCATACTTCTTGTTGCTTGGCCAGACTGACTTCCAATGATAAGTCGACTCCACTTTCCTGCAGCCAAACAATAGCCGTCGAGCCTGTGAGCGTAGATCTGACGGCGAGGATATGTTTTCTGCAGTAAAGCATCTACATGCACCACCGTTGCCATAGAAATTTGTCTAATTTGCAAATTTATCAGTTTACCTCTTTTATTTTATCAGAAAATAGTCCCACTTTCCAAGTTTAATCTGTATTCATTTTCTGTGGAACCTTTTTCTATAGCTCACCAATGTTACCGTACTGACACACGCAGTTCATAACTCAACAGTCAACAATCTTTTGATTATTATATTCTTTCTTACGTTGCGTTAGCCGTCGGATCCAGAGCTGAAACGGTCTCACAGAGACTGTATGAGGAGCTAGTGATGGGGATGTCAGGTTGTAAATCTGACATCTCGGATGAGGACGACCCACATTGTCGCCACATTTCCACAGTGTCTCCTGAGCTTACCAAGGAGCATGTCAGACCACACATGAGGCGCTGACTGGAGGGCTGCCCCCGGCTATCAGCCCACTTCACTGAGGCAATGCAGAGGTGTGAGGTGCCACAGGAGGGAAGCAAACGCGGTCAAGTAAAAGTGACCATGAAGTAAACAACCTTGGAGTAAAATGCAATATAGTGGTGTGCAGTGTGCAATAAAATGACAAACATTACCCATTTTCAGTAACTCCTTCTTTACAAGATTATATTAATCAGGAACAAAACCCCATTTTTGAGCCAGTTATTGAAGAGAGTAGGTGTTGACGACTCGATGGTGTCTACAGAAAAGCATCAAGACTATATTCAACATGCATGTATGTACCCATCATTTGCTGCATACAGTATTATCTTCAATAGCATGGGCCTAAGCACATGAGAAAGTTTTTTCTAACAGAATAATACATGTAAGAAGTCCCGGGCCCGTGTGCAGCCAGGGCCAGACCTACTGTAGCTGTGGGTTAAATGTGATGTGGAAGAAAAAGACTCTCAGTGAACGGCAGCGGATGACCGTGACAGTGATGTTCTGTGGCTGTGCCTAGATTCATGCTGGTATGAACACAGAAGTCTCTGGCCTGCCTTACATCTGTCCGCCCACCCGCCCAGCCAGCCTTCCCTCCCCAGTGCTGGGCGCTGTCCAGGGTTGTACGTGACTCCTTGCCAGCTGGCGCCTGCCTGTCGCTCGGGGCAGAATCTCGACTTGCAGATGGACTCTACCTACAACTGCCCATGGACATACACACACAATTAATCATAAATACCGAGCTTTGCCTGGCGCTCGGTAGAATGATAAATCGCACTCCACCAAACGGAGAATCGGTTGATGTTGTTGCTGCGATTGTTGTGTTCTTGTATTTGCTTTAGCATTCTGAGAAGTATGTATACTGAAAATATTAATGACCAATTTTTTTTTAGCATGTGTTGGGAAATCTTGATAATGGGATCTAAATGGTTGCTGCAGGACTCCAGTAAAGCACACACACAGTCACTACCATGCATAATGCGTGTGGTTCACTCCACTGTATGTGGGGCAGGCTGTACTTTGTGTTCTGCCTTATGATAATAAAGTAATCCGTCTTCCTTTCTGCCCTCCTACTTTTGGCTCAACACCTTTTTTGAGCTTTTCTTTAAACTGAGATCCAAGCTCGACACAGCACAAGTCATCGTCGTCGTCGTCTCTATCGAAAAAGGGCTGATTTTTTTTTCTTCACACATGCATATGCAAGCAAGCAAACACAAAGATATGAAATGAAGGAATTATAGAGTGAGGCTGATTTAAAAAAAAAATAAAAAATGGGAGTCCAGATCAAATCTAACAACTCTGTGGGGTCATCGTGTTGAATCAATGAAACAATCAAACAAGCTTTTAGTATGAAAGAAATGAGGAACTGTTCAGGTTTGTAGCTTAGCGTTGATTAAGATTACTGCAAAGAAAAAAAGACTGCTAGTGACATAAAGCTACAAACTGATGCCCAACACTTATCACTGTGTGACAGGTCACACATAATTTATAGCTGATTATTTGTGCTACAAATAAAGTTATTATGCTGGCCACGGCTTTTTTTCAGAACTCTGATGTCGTGATGAAGCCTTAATCAATCATATGTTTTTCTTTCACTGTTGCCGTCAGCCATTTTCCTGCGTTATTTCATCAAATCATCTTCATTTAACCGACTAGCAGAAAATGCAGCATGGTAGAGGATGGTAGCTGTTGCTGGGTGATGCTATGCTAGCAAATGTGAACACAGTCCTTTATTAGCCACCAGTCTTTCTTTGTGTTTATTTGAATGAAGCCTTGAATGTATGGAAAGCAGAGTTGCCTTTAGCTTAATGCTAATAAAAAGCATTGTAGCACACGCGCTGACAATGTTAACATGCTAATGCTAAGAGTTTTTACCCATGGCCACTAGCTTTGTTTAGCATGTTAGCATACTTATTGCTCTCTGGCCCTAAACATGAAGAACAGCTGATAGCAAAATGTCATTTATTCTGCAGGAATTCAACGATAAACCAGAATATTGGACAACTCAGAAAGTTGTGACGGTATAACCAAAGCTTTTAACACTTATCTTCTGGAGACCTTTAATATATGTAGCAAATGTCACAGCAATTCATCGAACAGTTGTTCAGATCCACTATGGCAGCATTGCCATCCATGCAGCCATAGGCCTACTGTGCGGTTAAAACGATAATGCGACGTAGAAAGCCACAGAGGCCAACAATAAAGGAGCAATGCTCCTTAAACATCATTTAACACATACTCATTTGTCATCAAATAAAAGAAGAAGAAAAAAGGTTGAGGCATCAGTGTCATAATCTCCTTGTAGATGTGTCGGTGAAAAGTGAAGAAATACACTAAAAGCTCCAGAGATCAATTATAGGGCTGTGTTTTTGAGTGTCCTGACTGTTTCTGTTTCTATTGCTTTATACACCTTGCTCTGAAAACAACTCCCATTAGGGACTAGTATGCAACTAGTAAGGGACTAGTAAGGGACTATGCAGGAACAACATCTTTAATGTGTTAGAAAAGGTCTAATGACTGAAAGATTGCCAGTTCCGAAATGAAAGCATCTGACTCTCGGCCTCCCACACACTCTTTACTTCTGAAAGATTTAGGATTTTAAGCCTATGGCTGTGGCAGATTATGTTTTTTCAGCTATTTGGGATGTTTCTCCTGCCCTCATTAGGCCTCCGCTGCGATTTCTTTCAATGTTGGATCTAGCGGTGGGTGGGAGCTTGGGAATACCTCTAACACAGGTACAATCGTACAAACCGCAGCAAATTTGAGACGATGCTCTAAGTGCTTGTTTATGCCTAATATCAGAGAGAACAACTTGCAATTTGAGATCAACCCTGCCTCCAAAGCAAGTTCATTAGTGTGTGTGTGTGTGTGTATGTGATATGTGTAAATCTGGTGTGCATTTTTTGAGCATATGTAATGTGTATGTGTGAGCTCCACACAAACGATCATGTGTGTTGCAGGGATATCTCACCCTCATACCAGGTCATAATTTGACACCTGTGTTATGTGTGTGTGCCATACACACACACACACACACACACATATGCACACACACATAGGTACACCATATGCATGAGTGAAAAATGCCCCCAGCCCAGCTGTCAAACATTGCTACGTGTTGAATCGATGGAGGAGAAGCAGAATGGAGGGTTGTTTCTATAGATAATACAATTTGGGAGCAGCTATTTTTAGAAAGAACAGGAAGGAGAGAGAGAGAGCGAGAGAGAGAGAGAGAGAGAGAGAGAGAGAGAGAGAGAGAGAGGGAGGGAGGCTCAAATGACTGCAGTGCGTTGGCAGACAGGGCGATCCAAACATGCACACATTACTGGTGCACACAGGCTGAGGGGAAAACTACTCTCCAACTTACTGCTGCTGTCATCCTTTTTTCCTTCTCTCATTTCCCATCACTTCTTTTCTTTTTTTTCCCCGGCCCTTCCTCCCGAATGCAGGAATCAGCAGGCTCAGATGGAAGTATTATGGACTGTCTGACTGTTGATGGGGTGAGCATCATGGTGAGACTTGGCCAAGATCTAAGACAGATGTTGGTACATTTTGTCTCCATGTTTGATCAGATTGTGTGAAGATATTTACTGTAGTTATGGAGTGTATCAGCTCTGTATGAGTGCTTTTAATCTCCTGTATGTCCCTGCTGTGTCTCCAACAAATAATATGGGAAAAAAGAAAAAATGCCCCCCACCCTCCACACACACACACACACAAAGAAAATATTCGATGCAGGTTTCCCTTAAATTGCCCTTTCAGTTTCGTAATGCATGACATTAAAACTTGAACACCGACATGAGTTTACACCGTGTTGTTCATCCTTTGCTGAAATTGGTTTCCTGAAGCTAAACACACACTTCACACTGCACACATCCTCCAGTAACGCAGCATTCACCTCTTTTTGAAACGGGTGATAAACATTCACCATTTCAGCTACGTCATCGGTGAATGTTCTCACAAAGATGTGTTTGATTTGATGGGTGCAGTGTTTTAATAACCGAGTAAGTCGTAATATCAAAATGTAAAATACCCCATGAAAAGTAACAATTGTACGATTGTACATATATCAGCAAAGCAATGCAGTGTCGGGCCCTTAAATCTCATCTTTAAGGGCCTCATATGAGGTTACATTAGCCAAACAATATTGTCATATAAAAGCATCACGCACACACACCAAATCAATTTCTCTGCAGCAGCTGCTGCGTTTGCATTGTATTTCCTGAGGTATTGATAATAGACAAACTAAAAGCCGATATATGAAATATTTTAAGAGTGAAAGAAGTGGCATACAATGCAACAGAAAAGTAACCTTGGAGCAATTCAAATAATTCAATTGTTATATCAGAAACAAGTACAGAATTCAGAGTGTACTGCATATTGTATCATATTATATTGTGTATTATGCTCATGTCATATTAGTCTTGCAGTATATTAATGTTACATCTGAAGGAGCTGGAGCCTGTTTGAACTATTTGAACCTATTTGAATTTGATAATCTAATATAAGACAATGCAGTCATATTTCAGAAGTTCATCGTATAGTTTGAGTGTCAAATCTTCACCCGCAAAATGTAACTTGTAACTATAACTGTGAAATACATGTAGCAGAGTAAGAAGTGCAGTGAAGTAGCATAGAATGGAACCATTTAGGTGCTGCAAAATTTCAGTTAAAGACTATATCATTATATTCACCACTGGAAAGATGGTCTTTTGCAGAAATGTGCAAAAAAAATTTAAATTGGTGCCACGTGACCAGAGGAAACTGATTTGTTTTGGCTCAAAAGGTAAAAAAGTACTTCAACCACCAGAATGCACTGGGCTTGTCACCAACAGTCTCTATTGGAAAGGCTTGACCAGAGCTTCCAGTGTGTCATTTGGGCTTCAAAGCCAGTTTTCATTTTCTAGCGAGTATAAGCTGGTCAGAGCTGCTGACAGTAGGCTAAACTTTGATAGCACCACTGGGTTCCTAAAGGGGGGACAGTACGTGCTAAGATACAGTCTGGAACTGGCCTCATAAAAAAAAAAAAAGTGTCTCATATGATTTTACACTGTATAACATGTTGCCTCGTTACTCAGACGTCCACTTCACCCCCCTGGCTTTGGTTGTTTTTTTTCTTCCACCTGTACGTCCCCTGCGCTCCCTTGTTCATAAATAGCCCCAAAGCTCGTGTGTAACGTTACACATGCTGCTGCCCTTTCCTCTGCAGATTCAGCAGCTTCACACCCAAAAGAAGCTGGCCTCTGTGAAATTCAGCGCAGCACAATGGCTCCAGTTTCATCAGTGCAGATTTACCACAGCGGCACCACCTGTTGTCCCCGTCGGGGAGGATGCTCTGAGTCACCATCCTCACCGACCGGGGCTGTTTGACTCTTAGCTGTGCGCCGCCCTACCCAACGTCTGACTGTGAGCATTAAACTATTAAAAGCATTTTCTTCCACATCTAAAGCCACTAATGCGCGCATCCATTCATGCCAGGCATACAATAATGCAGCCCCAGAGCAGCCAGATGACTCAAAATGCATCTTTCAGCAGACTTTTGTTGGGAAATGGGGGAGGGCCACATTTTACTGATAATGAACATCTGAATCTTTAGATATCCCTTTAAGTACAGTACTTACTACAGTAAATGTTCTTAGTTAACTTGTCAACTGTTTGAACTACGTATGAAACATAGATTCCATTTATTGTATCTTATCGTCTTATATTTGTTTTAAATATGGACAAATGCGTCTGTGACCACAATTAGAGGTGATATCTTCATCCTGGGTGCGTTTCTGTCAGTATCTGATGTGTCTGCTCGCCGTCTGACCACAGCCTGAACACCCAGGATACTTGTTAATGCCAGATGCCAGCATGTAGACAGAGGGTCTATTCCACTCACTAGATCTGGGACAGAGACACAGAGAGAGAGAGAGAGAGAGAGAGAGATACTTCCTCTAAGGGCTGGAAGCCATGTAGTAAAACACTGGCACAGGCAGATGTCTCCCATTTTGTACCCAATTTAACAACCCCTGTGATGCAAATGAGGTCAGCACAATCCAGAAAACTCTCTGGGACTTCAACACAAGGTCAGAGGAAAAAAAAAAAAAAAAAAATGAAACTAGACAACATCTGAATTTGCAGTTTTTGATCTTATTTTCTTTGAATGTGACAGACATTTTCTTCAAGGTTGTTTCACGGCCTGTATGATAACAAACTGATACGAAATTGGCTCTGAATCAGTGGCTGAGGCTGTAAATATGGGCAATGATAAATTATGCCTAAAAATTAAGCTTATCTTATTTATAAACCACTAAGCTAATAAGGTTCCTAAAGGCTTGCTCAGCTGTAATGAGAAACGGGCAACATATTTACTGAAAAATCTATGTTTGGACATGTTGTCCCACTTATACTTGAAAGAGCTCGGGCTATCTTTTCAGCTTTAGAAAAAGAAACGGTAACATTCCTTTTTTTCTTTTCTTTCTTCCTTCTTTAAAATTAGACCATTAAAGAAAAAGTGGTAATGAGAAAAAATGGAGCCATACATCCCCTTGAGGCTTTCTGTTGCAGCTGAATACTGATTTTGCAGAAATTCATAGGCAGTTAATGTCACTGAGGGTGTTATTTGGTTCATGTTGTCCTGTTTTCACATTACGTCTAGCTGACAGCTTTCGGAATACAGTGCGATTAAGCTAGAAATGCTAAAAGTCTGGTTCAACATTTCAGGCCTGAGAAATGGCTTCATTACTGATTATTAGATAGGAATCAGCAATTTTGAAAGTGTGCAAAAGCGTCAGTATCCATAGAAGTGTATAGAAGATAAGTGCCCATTATATGTCTTTCTAATTTGCTGAGAGCGTATTTTTCCTTTCAGATTGTCCGTTATTGGACAACAGGATACGCCACGAAATGAAGTTCAGATCTGATATCAAGACAGGGCCGGAATCAGCGATGTCTGCAACTGATACGTTTTTATTATAGTTGTAGTAAGTAGTATAAGTAAGATTGCAGAAGTGCATTATGTGATGTCACACGCTTGACAAATGATGACAACGCAGACTTTGTTTGTGGAGATAGCTCCTCTGCCCTTCAATGAATTAACAAGACTAAGAGCCAACAGTCATGCCAGCGGCTCTGTAAGGCTGTTGGCACAGCATTGCTCAAACGCCACTGTCAGCATACTATCATCCTTACAGTGACAGAGCTGAACTTTGGCAAACTTTATAATGTTGATCATAGGGGTGCGGTGGTCAGAGCTGTCGCCTCGCTGCGAGGAGGTTCCAGGTTCGATTCCAGGTTCCAGCTTCCTTCTGCAGTCCAAAGACATGCAGGTTAATTCCATCCATCCATTATCTATATCTATATCTATATACATTGTCTGTACCGCTTATCCGTCAGGGTCGCGGGGGAGCTGGAGCCAATCCCAGCTGACTTCGGGCGAGAGGCGGGGTACACCCTGAACTGGTCGCCAGCCAATCACAGGGCCACATACAGAGACAGACAAACACTCCCACTCATTATTAACCTAAACTTGCATGTCTTTGGGAGTACCCAGGAGAAGATGCAAACTCCACACAGAAAGTTCAAACCGGGATTCGAACAGTGCTGACCACTGCACCACCACGCTGCCCTGCACGTTAAGTGGTGACACTAAATTGCCCATAGGTGTGATGTGAGTGTGTGTGTGAGTGGTTGTCTGTCTCTGTGTGTCGGCCCTGTGGTCGACTGGCGACCAGTCCTGGGTGTACCCCGCCTCTCGCCCAAAGTCAGCTGGGATAGTTTAGTGTTTTATCATGCTAACATTTGCCCATTAGACGGTAATTGTATGTTGTAAAAAGTATGTCGCATATGCAGAGGATGTTGAGAATGTCATTTGTTTTTTGGTTTGGTTTGAACACAGTATTGGACAAACTGCTATTTCCATCTGATGATGGCGTTACATTAAAAGGGAGGAAGTCACCAAATCATTAGGTTTGATCCTATGAAGACCTTCAGTGTTTATAAATAGTTATTAGTAGGCCTTAAATGGCAATGTGAGGATGTGTTAATGTCTAGAACTGAGCAGTGGAGTTCAAACGTGTGCATGCACAGTCAGACACAAAGAGCTTTTGATACATAAGGCAGACAGTGCGTCATAGCAGAGGGCACAGAGCAGCCTTTTAGACCAACAGATCAAAGATCCACCCGGCTCCATAATGAATACAATCAACTCTTCTACATGGTCGAGAAAGAGAGAGAGAGAGAGAGAACGCAAAAGTTTGTTGAGTGTGTGAATTTGGAGAAGGGCTTGCCGAGAGTCATATATGATATGGGTAATATGCAATTAACCTCAGCTACCCGAGAAAAGGAGGATGAAGCCTGCTTTTGTGTGGATATATCTTGAAGAGGGGGAAAAGACACACTGTCTCTGTTGTTGGGGTGTTTGATTTAAAAAGAAAAGCACCTAGCTGGAGTGTTTCACGCAGAATGCGTAGGAAAAAACGACTGTGGTGTATAATTAATCTACGAAACGACACAAGTTAAAAGGCAATGTTGTTTAAAAGAGCCTCTTCAGTCAAATGTGAAGCAGCAGCAATAAAATCATGATAAATAAGAATAAAGTCAGGAAAAAAAAAAAATCTTCCTCCTAGGAAAGGGTCACTGTTTCCTCACACACGTCGTCCTCAATTGTGTCTCAGTGAATAAAAAAGTGGAAGGGAGTTTTAGTGGTACGTCTGACCAGTAGTAGTGCTGTGGAGTTTTCTTTTAGTTCAGCAACTCCCAGTTTTGTTTGTATTGTACAGTCAATTTCACACACACACACACACACACACACACAGCTGGTGGCGGTAACATGTAGCAGTGTGTCAACAAAGGAGTTGGAGAAGGAGACGGCAAGTCAGCAAACATGGATGCAAATGATGCGAGGTTTACAAAATCAAAATCTCACAGATGTTCAGCTCACTCATACAGGAACGTGTCGGGCTCGTTTCCTCCTTCTCCTGGTTGCATTCTTCTGTGCCTACTTTATGTCTCAACTGCCCCTAGACATATTGATGGAGTCATGATGAAAAGGAAAGACGGCCACCAAGTCCCTGGTGCGCCGGTCACGGTGTTTCATGCTGAAAAGCGTGCTGCTGGTTCAACCTAAACTCTGTGAAAGGCGTGCAGCTGACATCTTCCCTCACCCAGTGACAGCTGCTCACCTCCTCTAATCACTTTTGGAGTTAAAGGTCTCGGAGTGAAAAAGCAGAAATGCTGACAAAAGAGTTTTTTGGTGCAAAACGCCGTAATAGATGGCAATATTTGGAGGCGGCGTCTGGGACAATTAGCAAGACGCTGCGTTCATCCGTTATTCGGTCATTCCTCTATTACTCAGCGTGCCGCGTGAGTAGATTTTTTTTTTTGACTGTCTCTCTTCTTCCTGAAGGCCAAATTGCCCATTTCCATTTCCTCTGAGGGGGTTTCTTGTGTCGAAGCTCTACGCAATTATGTGGCAATTTATCCCACCAAAAGGTCAAGAAAGTTTAGCTCTATTGCCCATAATCTCAGCTACAGCCTTTAGAGGCTTTCGCATGCTCACCTTTTGACGTGAAAGATTAAGAAGCATACTATCATCAACCCGTCAGGCAGGGCAAGAAATGTATTCATGAATTCTTTTATCGGAAGAAAGAAAAACACATGCATAAAAGTTCAGCCCGTAAGCACATTTGCATATTAAAATACATCAAATGAAACGGGATTCTAGCAATCCGTCGACAACGATGAGGAAGAATTTATTACATCATTGATTACAAATTAATGTGGGGAGTCAGTCATTTGGAAAGAGCTGTGTTATTCAGTCTGATGTTTTATTCTGTGGAGAGCTGAGATCAGAGTCAAGAAATGTCTTCATTGCTCCAACTTTGTGTGAATGTGGGTTTGTGTGTGTGTGTGTGTGTGTGTGTGTGTGTGTGTGTGTGTGTGTGTGTGGGGCGTCTTGAAAATGCAGAGTTCATCCCCCCAGCTGTTATTTTGTGCTAAAATTAGCCACACTGTTCCAACAACAGCAACAGCAAACATTGGGAATTAAAGGGAAAACGGATCAGAGAGGAGAGAGAGAGAGAGAGAGAGAGAGAGAGAGAGAGAGAGAGGACGGAAGACAGATGGAAGGGAAAAAAAGTGAGATGGAGAAAGCGAGACGGTGAAAGAGGAAGAGGAGAAATTAGAGAGAGAGAGAGAGAGAAAAAAAATGGGAATGTGGACGGCAACAGATAGACAGAGGGAAGAAATGAGGAGGACGGAGAGGGAGAGGAATGAGTGTGTGATGCATTATGCAGAAGTCTTAATGTTGCCTGGAGTGATTCACAACAAGACCACCAGCTCAGCATGGGACACACACACATACACACACACACACACAAATAGAAAGAATTATATATGCAGAAACCTCTGTTTCAGATGGTAATAAGTCCAATTATGCTTAGGAAATGTGCAGA
The DNA here is from genome assembly GCF_042242105.1 of Pempheris klunzingeri. NCBI lineage: Eukaryota > Metazoa > Chordata > Actinopteri > Acropomatiformes > Pempheridae > Pempheris > Pempheris klunzingeri. Next base: position 7,737,691 of record NC_092020.1, read on the forward strand.
AAAACAAGGTACAGTAGACAAGAAAACTGACTACAACAGTTTCCAACAGTCCAGTATTGAAAACTCCAGTTTTCCTTTACCTGCCAGGATCTAACCAACCCTTTTCTGACAGTGGAAGAACCTGCAGTAGTTTATCAGTTAATGTAGTTTATCATTCAAAGGGCTCAGAGATTATTGCACTGGTTTCTGATGGAACTTTTCACCTTAAAAATGTTCAAAATCAAGAAAGAAATCTGACCATTAATGAATAATCTCCATGAATGAACACAGTTTTGGCTGTTTTAATTAACCCTTTATCGGGCAAGGGACCGTATTTGGTAACTTAAGTGGGAGTTCAAAATGCCCCCCCCGCCTCCCCATGAGGCAGTAGAACTACGACATTTCTCCGAACCAATCAGCGACAATCAGGCTACATGACAGACTGGCAAGAAACGATATATGGTGACTTCACTGACTTTGATTTTCACCATAACATTGAATTTTTTGGGGGAAAAACTCACAAAAGTAAAAAAAAAGTCTTGTAATGACCACCAGTAATGGTCTAGGGTTAAAATTTTGAATTTCTAAGTATTTCAATGAGTGCCCTATAAAGGGTTAAAGGGCCGCTCCAGAGATGTAGTCGTGTACTCCAGGGCCAGATTAGAGCGTTGTAAGACGCTTAATTAAGGTTTATAGTTCTAATGTGATAGTGAATCAGCTTCACTGATCTCAGTGCACTGATCTAATAATAAATACATAATAATGATAGAGTTTATTTAAGATAACTGATTATGTGATTTCACCGTGCAAATGAATGTGGTATTAAGACAACTTAGTTTCTTTTTTCTTTTGTTTTTCCTGCATCCCAAGATTAAAGTTAATAAAACATTCTCACTTCTTAAGAAATTACAGATTCTAAATGCAAATTTTTATTGGCTTTATTTGTCAGTGTATTTTAATGTTGTATTACAAATGCTGGTATTTTAGGTTTGTCAGGCCTAACAAGAGGTAATTGTTATTTATGCTAAAGTACAAACTGACATTATTTCAGTGTATTTTGTTGGGGTAGGTGCAACCTAGTGGCCTTGTAAGAGAAGTGTGTGTAATCTGGTATGGTCATTCAACCAGTGGATATAAAAGCTGCCAAAAGGAAAGTCAGTAATGCAAAGTTCCACATAATATTGTGAATTATCATTTTTATTGTCATTTTCAGTTACAGTTTTTGTGGTCTATCTTCTGCATTGTGACTTATATTGAGTCAGCGTGTGGAAAAAATAAAATAAAAAAAAGACACTTGGAGACTGAAGAGGAGAAAAATGTTGAGAGTTGAGTCACTGCAATGACGAAACGAGCGCAATAAGGAGGACAGATGAGAAAGAGGAATCCAAAGAGAGGGGCTGGGAGGGGACGAGTGTCAGTAAGAGTATATATCAGCAGGAAGTCACAGGTACATACTCTAGGGACACGCACACACACACACACACACACACATGCCCCCCCCCCCCTCCCCCAGGCGCTTCCAAACACAGACACAAACAAGCAAAAAATATATTCAGACACACCGACACAAAGAAGCTATCACGAGGCAGTCACAGGTACATGCTTAGGGGGTAAAAGCACACATGGATGTACATTCACTTTAGTTCACAGGTAATATTGTTCAGACAGGTGTGTGTGTGTGTGTGTGTGTGTGTGTGTGTGTGTGTGTGTGTGTGTGTGTGTGTGTGTGTGTGTGTGTGTGTGTGCCTGAAGTGATAATGGAAAAAGTACAAAGATGTTTGGTTTCTGAGACAGTAACTGGTCTCCATAGCCAAATTACATAACATAGCTGGTTTCTGCACACACACACACACACACACACACACACACACACACACACACAGACACTCTTGCTGTCTTTCACCAACGCACACATACAAAAGCTCTCACAGAGAAAATAAGAGTTTCTGTCTCCTACTGTTACACCGATAGACTATTACAATACAACAGTCTATCACTCCCAAAATCACTCCATCTAAATAATGCCTCCTCTCATCCAATCTTTCTCCCCACAACCCTCAGATAATACAGACGGGGCTCGACACCTGATGGTTAGATTTCCCTAAACGTTGCTTAGCGTTTGGTCTGTAGGGGAAGGAGTACATTTACGCAGCTTGAACGCCGGCACAGTGTTATTACTGAGCCCGGGTCTGAGGGTGAGACAAAATTATTTATTTATTGCTCTGTGCTTCCTTTCCATTTCCCCCTCTCAAAAACTACCGCATACTCCGGGACAGAGCCATTTATCGAGAAAGAGATCTGCCACTAAAAATCTGTAAAGCCCCCAGATCCCGACGCATCCTGACAGATCTTTCAGTGAGATCATACTGCCAGGAAAACAAACACTGCTCTAGCCAGTGAGCTGTGAGTTTCACAGCTAGTAATGCTTTGCAGATGTAAAATAAAGAAGAAATTACAGATGTTTCCTTTTTTTTAAAATGTTTTTTATTGGTGAAATATAGCTTTAATCATTATGAAATACAGAGGGGGAAAAAAAACATTGTATATCAGGCCAACAGCAGTGTCTCAACTAAGAATATTCGTAACATCGACACGTTCTGGTCACGACGTCATAAACGCGGGCATGAGGTTGACACTAGTTGTTTGACGCTAACTTAGTCGACCAGCAATTCTACAACTGGCGCACCAACAATATAGTAGCCAAGTAATATTTGCGCTGTTGTCATCGCTGTGGTCGTCATGTAGTGTTGTGGTAGATTTCACAGTCCCACATCGACGTTAAGAGAGTTTTTTGTTTTTTTTTAATTGTGATATTGCGAAATTCAACGTGTTGTTTCATCCCCAGCTAACATGTTTAGCTGTTTTTCAGTAAGAATCAATATAATTCTCTACACTGTCCACATAACAGCTTATATTCACTGGACTGTCAATGATGGTTACATATATATCTGTAGTTCAAAGAATTCTGTACCGCTGCTAGAAGTTGATACTTTGGATGTCCTCCATCTGTGGCTACGTTCAAAAAGAGTTAACTCGTACTATACGACGTAGATTTTTGGAGTTATTTTCCTCTGACTTCAAGGCAGTCACTGATATCCATTCACTTCTGTATGGAAACCAACAAGGATCCTCATGGAACTAGCTTTAGTTGCGCAATCTCACCTCAACAATTCTTTTTAGTTAGTGTCATATTACTGTTGTGGCATTAGTGCAGTTTAAATGCAAATTAATCTGAAAAGTCTGCACTACGTTACCTTAAGACAATAATGACATTTACTAATCAAGATGTTCCTTGTGGAACTGCATGAATCAAGAAAGTGTCGGGAGGCTGATAATTGATTTTAAGATTTTATGGAAATGAATGAAAGCCAGCGGCTGCTTTAAATCTATTGAATGTACTTTCGTAAGCACAGTAGCATAGTGATAACTAGTTGTTGATGACTAGTTGTGATGTGAAGGAGCTGTGCAGGGATAAAACATGCAAAACAACTGATATGGTCCTTTAAGTTCAGGTTTTCACACACATTTCTTTGCCTTCCCCTTCGTCCTTGGCACTACCTCCACTAATTGCCATTGGAAGAAACTCTGAATGCTTTGGCTTTATCTAGTTCTGGAATAACAGTACTCTCCACTTATTTTGTGCCATAAAGCACTTCAATTGATTTCTAGCCAAATCCGACCTGGTGGGACACCACTAAGTAAAGTGCAGCAGCAGAGGCTGCCAATCTTCCTGGCAACTAATTTGTGGAAAAAAAAAAAAAAGAAACCCCAATATCTCAAAATTGAATGTGGTCATGATTTATTGATGCTACAAAGCAATGAAAAGCATTCTTAAAATTGAAGGAGTGGGTCCAAAATAAGCTCAGCCTGTCCTGCTCACATGGCAAAAGAGGTAATACATTTAAATCAGCCCTGGGCTCAGGCTGAGAGGATATATTCATCTTTTATGTGTCGGGGCTGAGAAGTTTAAGAACCCCGCCTTGTATGGCATTTTGTTTTGCTCCCATTTCCCCTTCATGACTATTAGCAGTTGTAGACGGAGCACAGTGCCCTTGTGCACCAGCGATATAGGAGTCATGCATACCTTATCATTTACTTCCCTTTTCTGCTGACCTTGGACTGTTTTGCTGATATTGTTGGATTTTATTCAGCTCTGTGGGAAAAAAAAAAGAAAATACACAGGAACATCCAACACCAGTCTGATAAATATGCATCCCCCCTTATGTTGCTGGAGAAACGGAGCAGAGCGGGAACAAAGCATGATGAGTTGCCAGCTCTTTTAATTAGCACAGGCTCAACACACCGTTGTGCAGCAGTGCTGCCAAACTACGGGATGTTAAAGGATGAACAATCATGATAAAGTGTGAGACTTGTTTACACATGGAGCATAACATTACCTGCATAACCACAAAAAATCCTAACCCTGCATTACTCTGCACACACAGTTAATTAGTAGATAATACTATATGTAAATGTTCTGAAAACAACACAGAGCAGTGGTCTCAAGGAAAAAAAAAAAAAAAAAAAGGAATTCTAATGAGATTTGTTGACACATTACCTGAAAAAACAACCTGAAGCGACAGATCCCACACAGCCCCATCTCTATGAACTCATTTACTTAAATCTATAGATAATTATATGCAGTTCTTAAAGCCCGACGCTACATTATGTTGTCTATCAACAACACATATGATTCAACACGTGAGAAAATGCACAAAAAACCAGATGGGTTGAAGATTGAAAAATATAAAGTAAACAAACCTTGTTCACATGGAACTTAAAGTCAGAGGGAAAGCATCTGTCTCACTGAAGACGTGTATCAAGCATCATTCATAGCCTCCTCCGAACAAAGGACTCCTTACGATGAACGAAGTAGCTCTTATGGTTGGCGTAAGAGCTCATGAGATGATCACAGGACAGCGTGTCCCACAATGTTTTCTTGAACATTTCCCAAGGTGTATTTGGATAACTGAAACCTGATGTACAGACGGACAGACAGACAGCACTTATTTTTATCATTTATGCCTGATATGTCCAAAAAGGCACATATATATGATGCTATATACTGTATATCTATAGCTAGCAAAAAACAGTAACCACTCAAATGATAATAATAATAAAAAAATATGGATTGTAATCTAATGATGTTTATTTGAACCAGATCTCCAAAGGAAGAAATAACAGGAGGCTCAGATGGAAAAAATTGTTTGTCTGGAGTGTCTGTGATAAAATAGATAATTGTACAACAGGTCGTGGGTACAATCAGTGGAGCTCCAGGTGAAAATCAACTTTACGTGTCAAAGTGACAAAACGAAAAACAAAAAAAAAACATCAGCTTGTCAGTTTTCCGCTCGCTGTCAAGTCTCGCAAAGTGCGACCGCTCTCTTTGGTCATGCACTTTTTCAGGTTAACAGCACTTCCTGTGAAGTTTGGCAATTATTTTACCACGGCTTATCTCTGCATGCAGAGCTGTGCCTTCCAGGTGGTAATCCCGGAGTTGAAGACCTCCATGCAAATCTCCCCTGTCAATGTTAAGGAGTTTATTTGCAAGCAATCACCATTGAACAATGCTCACTAACAGGTTTATTATCAAGCTGATGAATCCCGTGCAGATCTACTTGTGACACAGCGAAGAGAGAAAACAAACTTCACCAAAAAAAAAAAAAAAAAGAATGTCCAACTTTTTTTTTTCTTTCTTTCATGCAATGTGTTCGGCAGATTTCCGCTGTTTCCCCGCTGAGCTTCGCTGGAACCCAGATTTTGCCTCTTACTCGAAGACTGGAACCACAGGAAAATCTTGTGGGCCAGACTTACCGAGGCTTTTGTGCCTGTTTTTCAGATGTGGCGCATTCAGCCCCCCCGAACGCATGCAGCACGTTTATCAAACAGGCGCAGCAGGCTGGGCCGGAGTCCCAGTTCTGCGCATGTAGTCTGCAAGGTGTGTCCCTCTCTTCATTGCATATGTATGTGAAGGAGGATCATGCAAATGATAGAGGGGGGGGGTGTGTGTTAGCGGAGGTCGATTATGTATTCTGCTGGATTTACTGAGGTCACGCTATTTGACACTGTCACTTTTGAGGGGGAACGTTCTCAGTCTCTGAGAAGGAGGCGTAAACACAGTGCGGATGGGATTTAAAAAGGGCCACAAGAAAGTTTGCAGTGGGGAAAAAACACATATTGACTAAAAAAAAAAGAATATTCTCCATGAAAGTGAAGCAATTAGTTTATTATTAATGAACACAGGATCTGATTACTGTGAAGAAATAGTGGGCAGATGTTGTTTTTTTTTGTGTTCATCAATCTTGAACTTAACCATCAACCATTGCTTCCTAATCTTTTACTAACCATTAAAATGTCACAATTCTAAGAGTAATAAAAATGTCAATATTTTCTTTAAGATCAATATATTTCTCCTCTGAGCTCAGAAACAGGAATCCCACCTCTGATCCGCCGCTCTGAACTCTGCTTCACTGGCGGAGTGCGTCTGGAGGGCAGTTCCATGATCAGTTCAGGAGCTGACCGCGTAATGAGCTGCCGTCTCCATAAATCAGGGGGCTGAATACACACAGATTGACTGAAAGAAAAACCCCAGCACATGTTTGTCTCAGTAAATCTGACCCCTTGCGTATCCCTGCATCCATCCGCAGCTCTATCACGACAGCCCGACCTGAAAAACTGCGTTTCTCCGCGCTGAATGCCGACTGACAGCTGAGCGGGCCTCACTGCGAGGTACCCCTGCGGATGCTGACGTTGGATTTTCAACATCATTTCTGTCTCGCATCTCCAGAAAGCAAACACGGCTGCAGCAAAGTGGCAGACCGTCAAGGGGTCAAACTTTTTTTCGGATTGTTGAGCGTTAACTCGATGAATCTTTTCACCTCGCCCGTTCCGCTGAAACCAAAAAAACATTAACTGCTCAACAGTATCGTCACGAAAAAAAAACATAAGCAATGCATCAGTGACACGAACCTGCATCAGCAACCTGATGAGGGGTTGGACGGACGGAAAAATTGTGATCTACTAAATATTTCAGCACTACGTGAGCCTGTGTGTGGGAGTTGTTTTCAAGTCGCACCTTCCTCCCATGAAGCTGTCACAAATTCAGAGTTGCAGAGACTTTTATTTTCAACCGGAACAAAAAAAAAAAGGGGGGGGGTTTAGGGGTCGAGGGTGTGTGCAACCACAACGCGTCGAGTCTGATACCACACAAGGACCCTTGATAGGGCCCTCTCACCTATGCGGACGGGCCACGCCCCCCAAAACCAGCTCGCTCTGAACAGCACTAGTAATAAAAAAAAAAAAAAAAAGAGGTGTTTGGGTTCAGATTACCGCCGTATGAATAGGGGACTACCGTAGCCATGGTTACAATACGCCTCTCCCGCGTCGGAAGGGTTTGCGAACCCAACTGTTCGCCCTGACCTAGATCATTGTGGGCTGTTAATACAAAGAAATAAACGTTAGCTTTGTGTCAGCCTGCATCCTCCCCGCCTGCAGCAAGTCAATAACTCTGGCAGTAAATCCGACCTCTCTGCAGTTACATGTTATTAGACATATTTGATCCATAAAGCGCCATCATGATGAACGCTGTTAGCTAGTAGGTGAGTCACAGCAAACATTCATATTGTCAGAGGATGGAAACAGTGGAGCGTTTCAAATATGACCGGCGAAGATAAAACTCTTTTCTCAATCTGACTTGGCTGATAAAAGCGAGTGTGACATGCAGGGCAGAGATCATCTTTTTCCCTTTTTTCTTCCCACCAACCCGCTGCTGTCTCACATCCACCTACATTTACGTGCAAACCCTCTTATGTGTGTGTGTGTGTGTGTGTGAGTGTGTGTGTGGCCTCTCCTGAAACTTTGTGTGTGTGTGTGTGTGTGTGTGTGTGTGTGCAGGAAGCTGCTGTATTTGTTTCTGCTTTTTGCTGTATTTGTTTCTGTGTCTGCCGCAAGCCTTTTTTCCCTGTGTGCTTAAGAGAAACTGTTTTGGCAGCATCCTTCCTCTCCCCCTCCACCTCTCCTTGCATGCATCCACCCTTCGTTCCTCCCTCTCTGCCTGTCTTCCCTGAATTTTTTTCTCTCTCTCTCTCTCTCTCTCTCTCTGCCTTTTCTTTCCCCTTTCCCAACCTCTCTTTCCCCTGGAGGCAATAATGGTGAAACTACAGGATGGAAAAACAATTTAAATAATCCTTCCCTTGCTACCTGTACTCATCTCCACCACTTCTACTGTATCCCCCCCTCCCTCCCTCTTTCTTTCTTACATTTCTCCCATGGCAGCTATGGCCAAAAGGTAGCAAGGAAGTATTTACAAAAAACACATTTCCCACTGGCCTGGAGTGCCTCCTCTCTTCCACCATCCAGCCTCTTCTTTCTGTCTTTTGTTTTTGTCTGTTTATTTTTGATCTCTGCCTCTCTGCCTCCTCTCTTTTCTCTTTTTACCCGCGTCATCAGTTCCTCAGTGTTCTCTAATTATTCGACTCTGTCGCCACTTCAAAGTGGCCCGTTAGCTGATTGAAGCTCATTAAGGAGAGAAAACGAGTGGGGGAATTTCATAATGGCTGCCGACATTCGTTAGCAGAGGATCTTGAAGATGGTGTGTGTGTGTGTGTGTGTGTGTGTGTGTGAGAGAGAGGTGATAAGATGGATCAGCGTGTGTGTTTTGGGAATTTTATGTGGAAGGGTGATGGATAGGTGTGTGTATGGCTGTAGAAGGTTGTTTGGTTGTGTGTGTGTGTGTGGTCCAAATATCCATCTGTGTGCACTAGTATTGTTTGTTTAATGCACGAGCTAGTGTGTGTCCTCTTCGCCGTGTCCGTGTCTTCCATTGTATGTGTGTGTGTGTGTGTGTGCGTGTTCTGTGTGCGCGTGCGTACCCTTTCGATTAACCTTGAAATATGAAGCAGCTTTGACTGAAAGGTCAAAGACTCCCTGTGGAGCGGAGATGTGGAAGTTCCAACAAAAGTACCAAGTGCTCGAGTGTTCAGACGTTAACGAGTCCCAATCCAATCATTTCAGGGCATGAAGGCGAACGGCGGATAATTTCACACTTCTCACAAGTTGAAACATTTTTAGTTTGAAATGCAACCCGGTAGTAACACCAATGGCTAAAGGGCTATTCCTGTCAAAATTCATGTGCTATGATTTAGTTGTGGATTGCCTCATGATCGCTGTTGAAGTTCCTAAAAGTTAAGGTTCCTAAAACTTCCAGTTTAATCTGACAGTTACTAAATAAATGCTGTTTCATCTTTATTTATTTATTTATTTATTTTGAGGATTCATCTTCCAGATATTAAAGACTGCATTTGGAGATAAAAAAAAAAAAAACTGTTCTCATTCAGGTTAGGTCTATGCAGGACTCAAGATGCACATTCTCTCCCATAGATTACATTCATATACAACTAATTAATTGGCAATTTCCTTAATAATAATTCTTATGTTTAAAAAAAAAAAAAAAGGTTGAGATAGTTGCAGCAAAACCAGAGATAGTGTCTTTTTTTTTTTTTTCCACAAACATTTTTCTTCCTTTTCAAAACCTTACCCACAATGCAACACACCCTCCAAAGTTCAGTCAGAGATTGAGGCGTTTTAGGCTAATAGCTGCTAATGTGGTCTGGCTGCCTCCAGCAGAGATGACGAGTGGGGGGGTTGTAGAGGTCCGCTCACCTCCACCTCCTGCTTTAAAAGCATGTGTTACCTGTTCTCTGTCACCGGTGTGCTCTGGAAAAAAAAAAAAAAGAACACATCTCGTGTCCAGCTGTTGAGACAAATCCTGTGCTTTACGTGCCCGTCGATCCACTCCTCACTTGCGTCAGTGGAAATAATGTTGTCAGTTGACAGAATCCAGGCGGCAGTTGTGCTTCCTCCACAACCTATTTGGCAAAGCAAATTAGTAGTATATAGTATATACACGTTATTGTCAGAAACAAGGTTGTTTGGGTGATATCAAGTGAACATGAATACACAAGAGTAAACCTGGATGTGTCATTTAGCTTTTTAGAAGAACAAAAACCACCTATCGTTTTTTTGTATGCTTCCCGGTATAATAAGTGTTAGTACATGTCAATGTGTTAGCAGGCATGAATGAAGAAACAGTGACACCTCGACGTGTGATAATAGCAAGCTTCTTTATGGTAACATGTTTCTTTCTGTTTCTGTATCCCAGGACTGATGGAGTTGCTTCCAAGTAACATATTTTCATCTCAAAAATGAATGACTTTAGATTGGAAGCAGGTGAAACTATTTCATTCTGATATTTTACTAAATGTAATGATACGTGAAAACTAAACTATGGTGTTGAATTGATTTGGGAATTTGCTTCGGTGACACCAACCCTTTTCTGGACTCCTCCTTCTACTGAACTTTGGTTGAGACATTCATCAACTCGGGGGCCCGAGAGCGGTCATTAACAGATGATGACAACTGGCGGACACTCAGCCGTTATACGTGCCTATACCATAGTCTGGGTGAATGCTCTATTCTAATTGGCTGATGGGTGTCTGTTAAAACGTGATCATGGACACATATTAAGTAGTTCCAGTGAAACCATCTGTTCACTGTTCTAAATTAATGCGCTGGCTGGAGTAACCATAGCAACACAGCCTCTGTTCACAATTTGTTGCAGCACCTCACCGAGCTAGCTCAACAGTGATTGAAACTCTGGTCCTTAAGTGTCTCATCCTCTGAACACCACAGGATGGAGACACGTAAGCTGCGAGGAGCAGGCTGATCCCCTCTGAACTCACGGAGACTTTGGCTCACACGATCACTCTCTGATCACATCTTTGAACTGTTTGCATCAATGATCCCCGTTCAAGAGGGAAGGGAAGAGCCTGTGATCTGGAGCTTTTTGTCCGCTATCCTGAAAAACTGTCGGCGTGGAAAATAAGGGCATCGATCCTGCAGGGTGAAGTCAGCACGAGAGATCACCTCACATTCAGCTGGCGGCTTCAGGCTGCAGGCGACAGTGACGTAACGCACCGGCGTTCGTTTGTCTGTGAAGTTCTTGATATTGATTTGGGGACAGTGGCGTGGCTGGTTAGCTGGCTAGTCTTGTTGTTGAACATACTGTGACATTATATTTACTGATTATCAACCGTACACATCGTTATTCACGTTGAAGCTTGCTAGCATAACGTTATCTTACAGCGGCCAAGTTGTATTTATGATCCGTCCTATTTACTGGAGGAGTGAACAATATTTCCATTGCCTTAGAACCTAATGTGATGGTAATGATTGATCCACGTATTAGTCAGACCCTCAGGCGTTAGCAGGGAAAAACTTTAGATTTTGACCATGGTATAAGTGGGATAATGCCCTTCAGAATCGAAGGCCTCCACAGAGTCCATTATTTCCTGATAATGGACACCTCGTCATGAATTATCCCTTACATGTCTGACAGGACTATAAAACTCTGTGACAATGAATAAATTGTTAAAATAAACTGTCCCCAGATTTAGATTTTTTAAAAATGACTAAAGCTAAAACATGTTCAGGATCCTAATGCTTTTCTATTGAACTAGTGTTAATCAAGTAGTGCTTTATGAATGAGTCACGAAAGAGACAACGTCAAAATAACACAGGCCAGTCTCACACCAAAGTCAGTAACAGACATGTCGGTGTCACGTTTTGCCTCCTCGAAGTTTGTCAAGCACCAGCACCAGCTGCCAGTACCAACAGGTATGATAATGACTGCAGCCACAAGTTTCCCACGTGAAAACAATAAGTCAACGTTATTTTAAGTAGCGTAACTGATTAATTATGTCATGCTTGTCACATAACTTAATACATAAACTTAAACTTTTAATCCAAAATATTATGTTTGTCTAAGTTTATCTTTTGTATATTATTTTGAAAGTGTATCTGGATGCTGCACAATATTGCCAAACTGGGGGCAGAATGTGTAGGTTTGAGGGTTAGATGAGCAAAAACTGACATGTAGTCTTTAGTGGACTGGACTAGTGACTTATATAGGCGGCATGTCTAAACAAATGGTTCTTAAAAGTTTGAAATAAATCATTTTAAACTGTCACATGAAGCTGTAAAATACAGAATGTTCCACTCAGTTATTTTTAAGAACCTTATTTATATACTTCTACAATCATCATGTGTTTTGGCAGCACTGTGAATAAGGTGTCCTTTAAATAGCAGAATTAACATCAGTTTCTAGCAGCGCTGCAGAGACATGTTAGACAAGCTGCAGAAGGAAGCGACAGTAGATTTATTTTGTGGACGACTCATCCTGACACAACCTCTCCCGGAGCATGACGACAGAGAGCCTGCATGGAGGCTTACTTACTGAACACCAGCTGCTTTAGAAGTTTAACAATACACAAGAAACAGATCGTGAATAACTGAAAAACATGAAATAACCTTCAAGTCCACAGTGTTAAGATCTGCTTTTATTATATATATATCGAAAACTAGTAAGTTGGTAGTCAGTAGCAATCTAATGCAATAGCTGCTGTTATTGTTATTATAGGTTAAACTGTAATTCTGAACCCTTTACTTGTGTTTTATCTTCTGTCAGAGTTTTTTAGTTTGATCACTTTATTGCATATTAAGATCACACAGCCTCATTGTCCAAAATCACTGTCTTTTCTTTTCATTTTCACTTCCCTTTAAAGACCAAACCGATGCTTTTCCAAAATATAGTGTTCTATATTTTCAGCAGTTCATTCCAGGTAGCGAAACGCCGGCCCCAAACCCAACAAACACATCTTTTCCACTGAGCTTGATATGCACCATGTCTGGACTGGTAAGTACTGCCTTCAAGAAATAAGCCATAGGCTTGCATTCTTAAGTCCATCATAACAAAAGCTCTTACTTTCTCTCGCCCACTCAGCTTTTATATGTTACCAAACTAACTGCGAGCCGTATACTTGAAAGCATTATGACCTTTAAAAGTGTTGGAATCTCAGTTTTGTGTGACACGGTTTGGCTTGAAGCAGCGCAGGTGGTGATTTTTTTATCATCAGGTAATTTCTTACTTCTGCTACACTCATGATATAACGTGTGTGTGAGCTGTTACACTTTTGGTTTAGTTACTGTGCAGTTACGCATTAGCACTTCTTGATAGTATGAGTTATCAGCTTTATGTGGCTTAATATTTTTAAGAGGATAATGAAACATATTAATGATGTGTTCATGTGCTGATAGAAGCTCCCAAATCTGAGATTCAAACGTTGGCTGATAAACAGGTACCAGGCACCGCGCTTGCCATTATTATTATTATTTAAGCCATCCTCATTACCAGCTCATCATCTTGTGGCATCTCAACACAAAACATTTAACATTGCTGCAGATGCACCGGACCTTTGTCATCAAAGAAACATTGGTAAATGTTCCTAGATTTTTTAGTAGGTTTAGGCACAAAAACTACTTGTCTTAGGCTTCGGAAAAGGTGATTGTTTCGATTAAAATATTAATAATTATGTTAGCTACGTCAGTTAAGTTTCATATTTGGTTTAACACGAGACACAAACAGCTGAGTCCTGTGTAATATTCCTGTCACATCACACATTATTGCTCTTTATTCTACATTGTCCCTTAGTATTTCTCATACAGATGCTAAAGGGTGCCTTGTGTGTCTGTACCAGATACCAAAAGGGGGGGTGGGGGGTGACAAAACGTCATTATTTGATGACCTGAAAATGTGTGGTAAAACAAAAGGAGTGAAGGTTAACTGCTGCATCTACACACATGTGCAGACTGACAATGAAATGGAATTACAGTGTAAATATTCACGTTAGAAGACAAGCGATAATAGTAAATGACTCAAAATGAACCAACAGATGCCTCATTCCTGATAATAATGACGTCCGCTGCCAGCCACTGTAAGAGACTGCATGAGGTGAAAGAAACTGTGGCTCTAAAAGCAGGGACACTGTGTCGCAAGTTGATCTGTCCACTTATCAACATGGTCAACAGTTGATCAGCAATGGCCGACACACAGCTAATGAAGTACTTTGCGTTACAAATTTTCTACTTCCTCTGAGTCATGACTCAAACTTACACTTTTTCCGATGACTCCATCATCACCAGTGTCCATCGTGAATGACCAAGATGCTTCTTATAGCTCCATAACTTTCCTGCAAATCATGTCTACTAGTAACTATAGCTGTCAGAGTACATGATTTTATTTCTTTCAGTTTTTTAATTTTTTTTTTTTACATGATGGACTGAAAGTAAAAAAAATACCACGGTGCCTAAACATTTAAACACAATTCTTTCTTTCACTGAATTATTTCATACTTTGTGCCTGACACTGACTCAGTGTCTTATTGTTGATTTGTATGAACACAGCCAGTCAGTATACAGTCGATGTAGCATAATTGTAATTGTAATGTGCTTTATGAGTGTAGTCTATAGGTTTGATTTCACTGAATGGTCAGCTCTGACTCTGAAATGTAACAGGAATCAATTCTAAGATCTCTACATCACTTTCATCAAACATTCATCCAGAAGTCAATGATGCCCATCGTCCAACTCCTCCCCTTCCTGTTTAGTCTCTCAGTTACTGTCGTTTGAGATTCCTTCTCTTAACTTCTAGTTCATGAAGTTCACTCATGAGTCAGGGTGTGAGTCACTAATCTGCCTTAGTCTAGCTGTGTGATTCAGCCATTGTACACTGTACATTTGCTTAAATGCTGTTTAAAAAAAACCCAATTTAAATGCTCTGGCCAGCAGGGAAAGTGTGGGCAGAGAATCTGCGAGTAACGCTCCCCTGCTTCCTTTAATGCCGTCAAGGTGACTTTGAACGAGCCGCTGAACTCCCAGCTGCTCTGCCGAAAGCCGCTCGCCAGTCAACTGTAAAAGGCTGCTTGGGAATGTATGCGCCCGATAGAAAGGGATACCTCAGCGCGGCCACAGAGAAGTGAGGCTCTTTGAAATGTTGTTATGGAAATCTTAAAAAAAAAAAAACTCCATCTCTGCTGTGCTCCCAACATAAACTTTAGAACTCAGTATTAGCATTCTGGTGCAGCTTTGCGGAATGTGGTAAAGACTCATCCATAAAGATGGATTACTCAGTAAATCCTTACTGCAGTTTGAAGCACAAGACAAGAAGAGTTGTTGTTTTTCACTTTGTTCTTAAGTACTGAGCTGGAGTGCCTGAGCCCGAGGAACTAATCTAAAACTACCTTTATGGTGCAACTGCACTAAGTTGCCAATTAACCTAACCTTCATGTCTTTGTACTGTGGGGCCTGAGGGCAACCCGAAGAAAGATAGACTCCAACCATCGTACAACTACTGTTATGATGCCCCTCCAGAGTAGCAGATGTTTCATTATGCACACCTATGCTGCCCCATCAGAACAGCAGATGTTTAATTGAGCTGTAAAACTAAAACTTGCATCATAATCTCAAATTAGAATCTCAACATCAAGCCACCTAACCTCTCCGTTCCAACTCTCTCATTCATTGAGGTTACAATAAAAAAAAAAAAAGCGACTCAAATAACAGTTCCTTTTTCTTCTAAAAGCATCGTTGAATCACACCGAAGTCAAGCTGCTTCGAAGTTAAAGCACTGACGGTGACTGATGCGAGGTGAACGTGACTCAGCTGTCCTTTCTCTGTGAAGTTAAAGAGTGAGTCAGCGTGCCGGTCCCTGGTCCGGGGTTGTGAGCCAACACTCCCCCCCCCGGCGACACATCAAGCTGTGAGCATCAAGTCTTCTTCCTATTTAGAAAGCCTCCCCCCGAAGTCACACGGCTAGAGCGGAGGCCGTATTTAACCCCAAATAAATAAAACAAGCAATCTGCCTTTTCCCTTCCCTGCCAAAGCGTTTCTTGATCCGTCATTATTTAACCCTTCGGAGTCTAGGGCCGCCACACGGCATCAAAGTCACATGTCGCACGTTTGAAAACGTAAAGCTGTGACACAAGCGCGCAGGTGCTCAATTCAAAGACTGTTGGAAAGCGGACACTCCAAACTTTTTACTAGTGTTTGAATTTTCTCGATCGGCCTATTAAGAATAAATTTATGAAGAGCCAAAGTCGCGCACTACAGCTCTTCTACGAGTTAGAAGATGCTGAATCTGGGGAAGAACGTTCTGATTCTGAGGAAGACTCCTTTCAGAGGATGAAGTGGATGCTGCGCGTGAAGACGAACGAGAGGAGGTGTCCGCGCAGACCCCCGCTCCTCCAAAGATCCAACTAGTTCCTACTCGGATTTTGTGTTTCTTTTGCACTTTTACATCCATATATTATGTCAAAAATAAATAAATACTTGTAGAATCACATAGGTGAGGTTGTGCTGAAAAGAAAGACACAAAGAAAGGCAAGCTAAGCAGTTTTAATGGGAAACACAAAGGTAAAATGAAAAGTAGTAAAAAAGACAGTTTTATCCCAGACTCTGAAGGGTTAAAAAGTAGCAGGACCTCTGCGAGCCTCGCTTAATATCTGCTCGTCACTTTTTTGCATGTGAGCTCCCCGGAGCAGTCCCGCAGCACGGGGGAAGCTCGGCCTCTCGGGTATGTCATCGTTTCACGTCGGCCCACTTATTCCGGCCCGTTAAATGCCAGGCACGTCGACCCTCAGTCCTTGAGTGGGCGAATGTTTTGACTTGATAAATGAAAGCACCCTTGCACTCCCCTGCGGAGCTGTTTAACCTTTGGTTTTTCACATGTGTAATTATGAAATGATCACTTCAAAAACACAGTACAGGAAGTGATAATTAAGCCTATTTTTTATTTTTTTTTTTCCATCTGACCTCTTACCCTGTTTTACCATCACCGTGCTATTTTTATTTTTTTTTTGCTATTAACCTCCAACACGGGCTAACAAGAGGAAATAGGTGCAACAAAGCAGCATTTGTTGCAACTGTAATTGTGATAAAGTTTTAGCTCCCTGTTTATTTCCCCTCATTACCAGTTCCCAAGTTGATTACTCTCAGCTTCCTGGTTCTTCTATATTTAGTGATAGTGTGCGTCCTCTTTAATTCTCGAATCCTCCGTTATTTTTACTCCATCTAATTCCCCTTTTACAAACATAAAACCGCTGCCGCCTCACCTATGCAAAAGAGAGGAAATTAGCCAAGCAAAATAAAGGTTCTGTACTATTTTTACCTGTACTAATGTCTTCTTCTCTTCTGTTTTTCTCTCCATTAGCTTGTTTTTTTTTTTTTTGCCACATATACAAATCCACCTCCTCCCCTCACCCTCCCCTCCCTCCCTCCTTTCTCCCCTCTCTCTATACACCTGTGCGCAGGAGGAAATTAGTCAAAACAAAATACTATTAAAGCGCCAAATCTACCTCCAATTAGCAGAAGCTCAAGTTTCTCCTTTGATGTTCTATGTAAAGGCAAAAGAGGACGTTTTAATTATAAGACAGTACGAAGAGAGAAAAAAAAAGGATGATTGGAGACAAATGGAAGCTCATTAAACATCTGAGAGAAGCGATAGGTGGGCTTTTTTTTTTTTTAAGAGTCAGATGAAATCTCTGAATGCTTTATCACCTTGTTTTACACCAAAGAATATGGTATCAAAATAAAAGAAGCCCAGAAGGAGTAAGATTAGAAGTTATAGGTTTGCGCACCTCTTCATTTGAGGATAAGGAATCAAGTAAGAAAAGAATAAAAAAAAAAAAAGAGTGGGGACAATAATAGTATAAACAAAGACATCGGGGGAGAAACAGGAGGCAGGAATAAGGGGAAAACTGAAGAAGAGGAGAGGTGCCGCAGCAGGGGAGTGTTATTGCTTGTGATGTGTCATCTCCACTCTAGCCTACAGGCCGGGCTTTATCGTGCTGAGAATACAGGCCACTTCCAGAAGTGCAGAGGTCAGGTTAGCAACGCCAGCTCAAATCTTGTTTTCTCACCTCAAGAGCCGCGGCGGCCCCCGAAAGTACAGTGAGGGTATGTGTGCGCACAGAAGTTCATGGTGAAATTCTCTCAATACCTCTCTGGGCTGAGACTTTCATCCGTGGCAAACGGTGATGCGGAAAACAGCGAGGCCCGTAGAGTTTTACTGAGAAACTGGGACGTTGTTTCCTGAAAGAGCAGTGACGGAGGACAGATCCTTCACTTGAGAGACAGCGATTCAAATACAGTCCACAAGCCAAGGAAGTCTCGTTTTCTGTGAGTGCTGTATTACAGAATATCATAATGTGCCTTTGTTTTCAGATGTATGGATTTGTAAAGAGCCGTAGCCGCTAATGGTTTGGGCTCATGGGATAATAATCTCAATCAGTCAGCCCCTTTGGCCCAAAGTGAAATGTCTCAGCAACTATTGAACGCCATGGCGTTTTGCAATGCCACCATAAAGTGGACATTTCTAGTTTTTAATTAAATGTCTCAACAGCTATTAAATTTGTGTTGGGCAAATTTTAACGGATTACTTATTACGAGTTACTTTCATTTTAAAGAAATACGTTACTTTTAGTTACTATTAGTAGCACGAAATGGACACGCTTAACCCTTTATAGGGGACTCATTGAAATACTTAGAAATTCAAAATTTCAACTCTAGACCATTATTGGTTTTTCAAAAAGAAATTTATGTAATGGTGGAAATCAGGGTCAGTGAAGTTACCATATATGGTTTCTTGCCGGTCTGTCATGTAGCCCGATTGTCGCTGATTGGCTTGGAGAAATCTTGTAGTTGTACTGCCTCATGGCGAGGAAAGGGGGGGAGGCATGTTGAACTCCCACTCAAGTTACCAAATATGGTCCTTTGCCCGATAAAGGGTCGAGAAATGTGCACGTTTAAATCTACATTAATCCATTTTTTTTAGCCGCTTGAGAACAGCACAGCAGTGACATGTCGGGTAAAGTTGTGAGCGAACAGTCGCCTCTTTGGAATCCGACAAAAAAGGAGAAGCTATATTATCATTCACTCTGAGTCAAGTTTCTACCCGGTCCAGTATCCCCCCCCCCCCCCTCCCTTCGGCTCCTCCGCTGATCCTCCAGTGAGAGGAAATATCTGGATCAGCAGCTCCACATCGTTACTGAGCTAGTCACTGGCTCTGCCTATCTGCTGTTTGCTGCTGGGCAGGTAGGGTGCAGTGGGTTCACCAGAGCCTTTCGGCTTTAGCTGGAAACAGGGCAGACGAGAACTGAGTGAAGCAAATTGTACATTTTTGGGCCATAAAACTTCAGCATGCACCAAAAATACACATCCATTAAGCTGAGGTGAACGGTAGAGTTGGTTGATAATTCCCTATAGGTTCGTCATTATAGATTCCTTATTCTCTAGTGGGAGGAATCACAGAGCTTACAGCAACTGCTGAGTCAGCAAGTCTGTTTCCTTGTTCCTTATCATCGATTTAGGCATCTCCATCTTAGTTTGAATCGTTAAATCAGAAAGCCTGACTCTAACCTTTTTGTCCCACGCATGAGGGTGCTAACCTGCAGGCTGCACCCACAAACCCGATCAGCTGTTCCTCTATCTCTGTGCCTGAAGCTTACGTCAAGACATCAATAAAGCATAAAACATATAAATAACAGAAGAAAAAAAAACACCGCACGTCCGGCCATCTTTGACTCCGCCACCAGGAGACTCCATAGACATCCAGACAATGACAAAGACAGTTTCTTTTTACATACATAGTTTTGATAATTGATGGAGTTAGTTTAGTTAAGCCAAGCTGCCCCACAACTGAACTGTATCAAAGTTTAATGAGATTCAGTATCCCTTCAATCTGTCCAAATACTGTATACGGTTACTACTATGAGAAGTGTGTGTTTTCATACATATTAATACGCCGGCACGCTTCTGTTTTGGAGAGCGCGGGGGACCAGAGCGTGTTTAATTAAGCGTGTAATCTACATACATGAAAGCACACGTGCACAAAGCACACACGCTATTATCATGTACAGCGTTTGCAGTCATACAACATATGCAGACTGAACGAGTCTCGTGCAGCGTATACAGTAGGTGTATTTACCAGCACACACAAACACACACACAGTTACAGTAAATTTACTGCGACTCAAGAGTACTATCAAGGGAACATTAACTGTATTGTTTGGTCTCTCACTCTCTACATTTTGCGAGTTTGTGGGTGGTGAGCGTCTGCGTGTTGCTGTTTTTACACTCATCCACACCCTGGCTGTGTGTGAATGAATCACCGCACTAACAGCACGCTGTGAGTTAACACCTGCTTAAATGTCTGTGTGTGTTCCCTTTATATATGTGTTTGTGTCGAGGTTTGAATGTGGATTGTTTGCTCTGTGTGTGTGTGTGTGTGTGAAGCAATCAGTATCACAGTGCTAAAGGACTCGGCACATGAATAATGAGGTATACAACGAGTCAGAGAGTGGGAGGTGAAAACACACGCACACACACACACACACACACTAAAAGGAGGCACATACATTTCTACCTACAACTGAGCAGAGGCAGTACAATCTCCTCCTCATCTCCCTCGCTCTCTCTCTCTCTCTTCAGTCATTTGTTTGCTCTCTCTACCTGTATGTCAGCTGTCTCTGTCTGTTGCTCTCTCTACCCCTCTCTCTCTCTCTCTCTAAATAGGTGCTGCATTAAAGCACTTGGATGCCACTTTATCTAATATGGAACCTTTCTGGAGACGCAACCGCAAATTGACTGGAAAAAGTGTGTGCACATGTGTGTGTGTGTGTGTGTTTGTGTATGGAGGGTAAAGTGAGAGAGCTTTACCCCCCTCAGCTCATCCCGGCGCCAGCAGCCAGATTGTATTAATGGCATAAATGAATCAAGCCCAGGAACCTTGGAGCGCACGTTAGTGCCAGCAATGTTTCCAGAGGGAGGGATATTCCCTGAACCCCATGTGACCTTGGAATAAATAAAACAAGAGCTCTCCGCTCAATCATCAGGAATACGGTGCTGCAGATCCACCTGCGTTACGGTCTCTCTAGCTTCAGGCCGGATTTAATTGGCTGTCAAAATACCGTGTTGACTGTTGGACCTGGTTGTCACAACGTAGTGTTTAATGTCACCTGATGCGCTGCAGGAGGAACACAAAGTCCACTTAGATTTATGTGACGTGCAGGTTTCAACATCAATGTGTAGGACTTCATTTTTTGCAATATAACTGTGTGGCGACAAAAGGTATAATTTTACTGCTTTGGAAACTGGTTTGAAGTGAAAAAATAAAAATAAAAAATAATCTGGGCTTTCATGGAATGCTCATAAAAAGTCTATTAAAAAAATGCCACAAAATACACATATAAATGTTTCTGAGAAGAATAACCTACGCTGCAGTTAAGGTCACTGTATTCACTGCCAATAATATATATAATCAGGCAGAATTTCTCTTCCAGCAATTCACACTTTCTTGTAACGTCTCAAAACACCGTCAACAATTAAGTTTTCAGCTGCACGGAAACACACAGAGGCACGTTTTCAGGGTTGGAGAAGAGAGATTTCTTCTATGTCATATGGCGGTGGTGCAGAGGGGTAAAATACTAGTCTGGTGACTAAAACACAGAGAGAGAGCAGTTGGTGGAAAGGTCACACACACACACACACACACACACACACACTCACTCTCACACTCTGACACATACGAATGCTCACGCATACAACGCGGGCATGCACTCACACCCGTGCAGGGGGGCTAATGCACCGAGGTTGGCACGCACAAACATACAGATGGAAAGGTCAGTGTTCCCCCTGATGTGGACTGACGCTGGAACCAGTCCACTTTTTCCCCCAGTAAGAGGTTTCTGAAGTCAGTTTTCTGTGTGTGTGTGTGTGTGTGTGTGAGAAAGAGTGTATTGAGTGAACTGAAAATGCCAATCAAAAAAAAAAGAAGAAAAATGGAAGAAGTCAATAAAGAGGATTTATCTTTAAAACCAGCATCAGGCCTCTTCATCCTTGCATTACAGCGTCTGTATGGTTTCACCAACGTGTGCTACTTTGTCGTCCACTTCCTGTAAACACAGTAAGAGTCAGGTGATTAATAAAGTTTTCAAACTGCACTTGCTGTTCAGAGTGCTGACCCCACAGCTGTCGGTGGTCCTCGCCGTCGTTTGCCCCTAAGCCGAACGCCAGAAGAAAGACTCTGAAAGTATCTGCTACTCTGTGCCCCCGCTCCTGCTTTTTTTTTTCCCCTCCCTGAAATGTACAGTAACTGCAGCCTTTTGTTGTTTCTACCCCATACCCCGCTGAGCTTTACACAAAAAGACTTTTGCCTGTGTCCAGCCCATGAGTCATCCCCCTCTGCTTGGGTCCAAAATGCACATCACATATTTTAGGCAGAAAGAAACCCGTATTAGCACAAACTGGGACAAAAACAAATCCAGCCCCAACAGAGACTAAGCTGTTTTGGTCTGCTGCCATGCTGGTACATCATGCTTTAAAGAGCATTAACCCTTGAATGCATAGCGATATCTTACCAAATATTTCTTAACAAGCATCACAGATTAAAATGCAAATTAGAGGATGTACAGTATGCCCTCTTTACAAATAGTATAAGGCAAGACACTGCAGGTGAATGAGGTAAGCATTTAAAGTGCAGAATTGGAATAACTAGATTTTGAAAGTATCCAACAGAGGAAATCCCACCCCCCTCCCCAGCACATGAACATGTGCCGCCTGACTTAAGTTGCTGCTGGAGAACAGGTCATCTGTAATAATGTAAGAACCTGCAGTCATGTGTGTTATGCCCAAGCAGAACTGGCTGAACCCACAATGCAGACAATGACACTGGCGGGGTAGGCTGGGAGACGGGTAGGTTTTATCGCAACAGTGAGCACAAAGGGGAAGGTGGAGCGGGGAACAGGACCAGAGTGGAGACCGGGAGGAGCTGGCTGGTGGAGAGGGAGACGGGAGCGGAGACGAGGAACAATCTTAGCAAACACGACAATAAGTCTAGTTACTGGGAGCCTGAAGTTTTACCATAGTGGGAAATGGATGATCTGGCAAAGAGTGGAGGTCTGAGCTGGTCTTTTAAAGGCAGGGGAGGTGTAGGTGGCCTGATTGGTGATCTGGTACAGGTGTGTGGAGATTGCAGGTGCGTGGGCTGATTACCGGGAGTAACCTCCTCGACTCCACTCCGGAGAGAGACAGACGCACATAAGGAAGAGAGACAGGGGGGAAACAGGGAAAAACACAAGGATCCCAACAATGTGTCTGCTGCCAGCTCTGTCGCGGCTCTATACGCAAACGATTTTTGATTTTATGAAAACATCCCCAGTTCCCCACCTTAAAGGCCGTTATTTTTTTGTATCAAAAGTTTTTCTGAAATTGTATGTTTCAGCTCGCAATTGAGGCATCGTGTAATTAAAATGTGAAACGTGACCACTGGAAGCAGCCGGGTTCAGTCCTCGTTTCATTTCGTGGAAATACTACAGCCAAATGTTTTATAGAGGAAATTTTTAGATTTTATCGCTTTATGAATGAGACAACAAATCTCCGTGTTTTTATAAATAAAATGTTAAATAAATCGGGCTATGAATGATACATGAACTAACCCCTCCGAGAAAATCTTCAGAATACAGATAGGAATAAAAAGTTGAAAGTGGATATTTCTGGCATCGGAGTAAGAGGAAACACTCATTTTGAGGAAACTGCCTCTGCGGATACAAATAAACGTAATGTGAAATAATCTAAAACAAACCCCCTGAATGAACATTTTTCTAACAGCGAGTGTTAAAGACGGAAAATAGCTCAAAATTGACCACAACATGAAAAGACTATATTATTGCCCATAATGTCTCGCCACATTTCCCCCATGATTCCTTTTTCAATCATATATAGATGTACTGATGTTTTTTGGCATAGCCTAATTAAATCAAATCTGAATGAATCCAAAATCCAATCAGATTAAAAAATCTAAATTCAATTCTACATCCATTGTTCTGTGTAACATGCAGGCTGCTATAACTGAATGGCTCCTACGTGAGCCTGTCAATACGACCAACAGCTCTGCTTCTGAATCATCTCACTGATCACTTGGCACAAGATTAGAACGCTAACAATCGGGGGCCTCGGGCACATTTTCATTTTCCCGGTCGCTTGTCATTAAAACCCTCCAAATACAAAGAAAGTCCTGCTCTGCGGTGAACCTGCCGATCGTCCTGCTGCGACCGTAAATTAACAAACACAAACTTAATGAAGTGTTCATTTAATGGTCACGGCGGCCAGAGTGCACTGACGGTTCTGTTCTACTGATGCGTTTGTCGAGAAGAATTCAATAAAATCGAAATCCTAGAAACTTAAAACAAGAGATGATGAGATTAGAGAATTCTTATAACTTTGTATTCATATTTTTTTTTAGCAATCTGGGAGACGTTGACATTGTACAAATAACAAAACTATATTGTGAGATTCAGCGTGTATCTTATAATGTGGACCAGTGGATGCTGCAGCATTATGATTTCACATCACTGCAAGGGCCCCAACCAGGACAAAGGGTCAATGGTCAATACGCATTCAGGCACCACACGCTGCAGAGGAGATTTGCACCGAGTGTATCTTCCTTTAAGTCGTCACTATCAACACACTTGCGTAACAAAGAAACAGTTGAAAGTGATTCTATTCTTGCACCATCTGCTTTGTTTTTGGAAAAATGATTTACAAGTTTTATTATCTTCTAACCTTTTCCGTCACACTAGTTATATAAAAAAAAAAAAAAACCACACACACACACACACACACACCACCGTGCACCTTTGTGGATGTTGTCTTTTAATCTTATCCTGACAATTGGCTTGTGCCAGATATGTCTCTTGATGAGCGTAGCCCTGCAACACAGCGGAACAAAGTGTGAAGCCAGTGTGTGTTTAACTAAATACTTCAGGCCCATTAGGGGGAAAAAAGGCTCTGAAAGCAGGAAAAAAAAACTTAAATTGAAGCCGGTCCAAAATTACGACAGAGGTTTGCCATCGGAAAATTTCCATAGAGATTTCCCGCCTGGTAATTGCTTGGTGTTGTTGCCTATTATATGTGTGTGTGTGTGTGTGTGTGTGTGTGTGTGTGTGTGTGTGTGTGTGTGTGTGTCCGTGTCCAGTGCGCTCACGCTTCAGTGTATGTTCTTCATCGCATATATTTGTGCACGTGTGCAGATGTCGCTCTGTCTGCTTATTTCTCTGAGGTCATATCTCGGTGCCATCAGTCTCCAGACACCAGTGCGCTGTAATTGTGTGTGTGTGTGTGTGTGTGTGTGTGTCTATATATATATATATGTGTGTGTTCACGTGTGTGTGTGTGTGTCAGGCGCTGCTTAATTGAAAAGGAGGTAAA
This sequence comes from Pempheris klunzingeri, assembly GCF_042242105.1. Taxonomy (NCBI): domain Eukaryota; kingdom Metazoa; phylum Chordata; class Actinopteri; order Acropomatiformes; family Pempheridae; genus Pempheris; species Pempheris klunzingeri. The sequence goes on from NC_092020.1 coordinate 7,762,825, forward strand.
GGCCATGGTGTTCCCCTATGGTGCAGACTCTAAATGTAGCCTCACTAGTGAGGAACCAAGTGGAAATCGAGCTTAGAGACAGAGAGAGAGAGAGAGAGAGAGAGGGAGGGAGGGAGAGAGAGGGAGGGAAAGAGGGCCAGATGACTATAAATTTGACATTCCTCAGAGGGTGTGAATAGAGAGACCGACAAAGAAAGAGAGCGTAGCTAAATGTGGGCTCCCCGATGAGACGGAACGAGTTTTAGAGAAAAGAAAACGGGAGCGATGAAAAGAGAGAGAGAGAGAGGGAGAGACTTTATCTAAATGTGTCTCTCCCCAGTGAGAAGGCTCGGAGACCAGGGGAGCTGTCCTTGGTTCTGAATAAGCCGCTGGCAGAGAACCAAGTCAAGCAGTTAGCATTGAGCACATCGCACGGGGCTGAAGGCTCATACACCGCCACTCTGTCATTGTCTCCCTCTTCATCTGCCCCCCCCTTTCTTTCTTTCTTTTATTAACCCCCCCCCCCGTCACCCTGTCTGTGTTTGTCGTAGAGGGGTGACACAGGCAGTTAGTGCAGCACACCGACTGCAGCTGAAGGCTAGAATACACAACAGCTGTCTACCTGTGTAAGTCCACGTTCATGTGGCGTATTAATAGCTTGAACGCAGAAAAACAAACTGAACTAAACTTCCTGGATGTTGAGCTCGTTTGAGCTTATTTCCTAAGGAGAACACGTCCCGACACAAGCTCCACTTACTTAAGCCGGGGGCACGCTGCACAACTTTCGCAGTCTTTACAGATTTGGAAAAGACTAGGAGTTCACACGCTAACAGAATGGTTTCAGCAGGTTTTTGTATGACGACTGAAAGACGGTTAACAGCTGCTGAGGGATCACAGACTGCATGATTCGTCGAACCAACTAAAGCCCACTGAACGCGTCAAACTCTTCCCGAGGGCGACAGTTTAAAGGGTAGACAAACATACCAGCTGGTGGCGGTAATGCATCAATTTGTTGTTTGCCTATAACAGTGTTCCGTTGTCCCACCCTCTCTTTTTCAATGGCTGTTGGCAACACGCGTTTGCAGTTGGGTCGGTAATCAGTTCACACACACACACCCCCCTCCCAGATCGTGTCCAGATTCGGCTCAAAAGATTCAAACGTCTGATTGACTGCGACTGAGGTCGGGTCGGGTCTGTTCCCCTCACACACTAACAGATCTTTGTGCCGACTGTCCCCAACTCGTGCAGACTGGTGCAGACTTTGCCCAACTGGGAATCGTGGGTGAAACCTCGTGGGTGCGTCCCCCAGCTTCAGCTGTGTTGTCACTCGGTTGCTTCAGTCGTCGTCGCCCTGTGACACGTGGTGGAAAGTTTTAGACACACAGAATAAATGGAGCTTGTGCCGAGGCTTTTTGTGTCAAAAATCACTGACATGCGTTAAAAACTACAACAACACAAAATGAAATAAATGATACTAAACAAAGCAAATGAGAGTTAAAGCGAATGCTTGGTATTTGGGGATAATTCTTCTGCTTCTTTTTGCTTTCTTTACTTAAACACTTTTTAAAGATTGTGTGTTTGATTTACCAGTGATAGTTTTTGCATTTTATTTTCTCTGCTCAAAGGTAGGGAAGCGAGCGTCTCTACGTCTTGCAGTCTCAGCTGGTTGCCTGGTGACTTCAAGAAGAAAGGGGCACATTTGCTGCTCTGGTGAGCGTTGATGGCAGCAGGACGGCATCACGTGGGACTGAGCTAATGACTGTGTTCATGATCATGAAAGAGCCGGAGCAACAGTGTGGCTCACTGATTTGTTTTTGATTTTCTGGACAACAATGGAGCTCTGTAGCCACAGATGAGAATAAGATGTATCAGGCTTAAGATACACACACACACACACACACACACACACTGGTAAAAGGATGAACTCATTTTCATGGGATTTGTTGTCAAGAAGAAAACTATACCAGTCCTATCTATATATTAAAGAAGGCCCACAGTATTTTACTGGACGTGTCCAATTACTGAGATAAATTAGCTTTAATATTTAACATTAACACAAGCCGTACCCAGTCCCGTCTCCTGTGCCTCAGCAGTGATGTAACATTTTGCGTCACAGTTTCGCTCCCCTGGAGAACGATCAGCCCGGTGGATTGAGTCACACAGAAAACTCGATAAAACTTTACAAAGCTCACGTCGTGCATCTCGCTTAAAAACTAAAAAAAAACAAAAAACTTAAACTTCTTAAACCGGAGAAACTCTCTGAAACATGATACAGCCCCTCTGTATTTATTATATTATATATATATATATATATATATATATATATATATATATATATTATCCTTCTGTCACTGACAGGACAGGTTTCCTAGTCTTTTGGTAAATTTTGTCCAAAAGACACTCCGACATGTGGGCAGGAGGACTGAACACTGAGAGGCTCCTTCTTACTGCAACGTCAGTGGAAGTCAAAACGTTATTTAACATCCTGAGTGACATCCTTCTTCTTTCTTCAAAGTACGATGCATCTTAGACCAGAGGGAACTGTCCCACACGACATGATAAAACACACATCATCTGGTAACACATACACACAAAAGAAAGAAAATGAATGAATACTTTATTGGGCACTCCTATATTCATTCAAATAACATTTGAAATGACACATTTCAAATAAATTGTTCTCTGAAATGAACTGTTTCATACTTTCAATTTATCCTGATGAAGAGCTTTTTTTTATTTTTTTCTAATCTTCCTCCAGGTTCCGAGCTAATGTAAGTATTTCCTATGTGAACAGCCGGCTCAATCTGTTTGCATTGTCCATATTTACAACATAAGTTTCTGTTTAACACAATATTACAGTCCCCAGTGAAAATGACAACAAACAACAAAACTAAATTGGCTCAAATCTCATTCAGACAGCACAAGAACAGATCAGCTTGTCTTCCTCCAGACTGATATCCCACCCTGTTTCAACAATAAGATGACCAGTTGCTTTGGATGCTGTTCATATTTCATGAAGGGATCCAATGTTGATTAGAGAAGCTTTAAATATGTAACTTCTGTCATTAACTTTATTTCAGTGCGCTAGAAAATCTTTTTGATTATATAACGGTGAGCAAAGGCAGCAACAAACTTCCCAGTACGTCAAAGAGTGTGACAAAAGGGAGCAGTCAGAGGTTGGCTATCATCAAATACCCTCTGCTCTGATTCAGCATCTTTTCATTTCACAATTCACGTCATTAAAAAATGTCTACCTCTGACCGGAGTGGCCCCTAATTAGGATTCCGACAAGCGTTTGGGGGCTCTTGGCTGCAAAACGGACCCAGGAGACAGGAGGAGATGAGGGCGGCTGGCTGAGTTTGTCTGTGTTGACAGAACCAGAGAGGAGGGCGGCGGGGGTGAGGGGGGTGGGGAGGAATGAGAGGAAGAGGAAGGAGGGAAAACATTATGAAGGTTTGAGATGGCGGTGATCTCCCTTGTTTATTTGGACCACAAAGCTTTCTATTTATGCATGAATTCACATTTGGTTCTTGCCTCTGCTGCCGCTGTCTTACTAGTGTTGCGGGGGGGGAAAAAAAGGCAGACAAAGCTGGAACATATGTCAGGCCTGACCATTAAAAATGAAACGGCGCTGTAAAAAGAAAATAGACAGAGTTCTGAGGTTTGACTTTGTCGCCGCACGTCTGAGCGTCTGGCACTGCCACTGCGCGTTCGTTCCATCCAGCTGTCTCCTCCCTCGACCGTCCGTCCGTCCATCCATCAAACCGGGTGAATGAAATGAAGATAAAATGTTCAGAAATAACCTCGGTGAAGGGAAAAGGACACATGGAATAAAAAAAACAAAACAAAAGGCTTTGCCTGGCTAGTGTTTCCTGTAATAGTCGCTTGTTGTTTCAGCCAAAGCTGCGGCCATATTTCAACGCTAATATCTCAGCGCCGTTCATGTTAGCCAACCTCGCCAATATTTTAGCAATCATATTAACCTTGCCAGCCAACATCTCAGTATTTATATTAGCCTCCCCGGCCAATATTTTAGCGTTATATCAGCCACATTGCATCTGTCCAATGTCCCAACAGTTGAATGTCTATCTGGCCCCCCCCCCTCAGCACCCACCCCCTCCTGCTCCCTACGCCGGCCAAGGAGGCATCGTTTTATGGCCAGGAGCAGTAAATTACCAGAAGTAGCCTTTTCCTCATCTCAGTAAGCATCTTTTAGACGAGCGGGGAGGGGGATAAAGGGAGGGGCCTGCGTTTGAAAAATCTACCCCGAAACACTTTTGACAAACAGCTTAGCAAACAACAGTCCAATCTGGATTTTGTGAGCCTTGAAATCTTATTTTGGAGACATTCTGATGGATTCATTAACCGTGGTGCACTGCAGAGAGCGCTCGCTCTCACAACCTATGTGGTTAACCGCCGGGATGAAACCTCTCGTACCTGATTGCTGTTTGAAAGCAGGAGAGGAGACGAGCTGGTTGGATTTCCTCCTCCAGCGACAATAGTTTGGTTCATTCTCTTCCAGGCACAAGAGGCAGTGAGGGTTGTGAAAGGGGGGGGGCTGATCTCAAAGAATTCATTGTTACTTCCACAAAGCTGCTGTGGAGCTCAGCTCACACCTACTGGCTTTTTGTCCGGGGCGATTTTTTTGGTTTCATGTACTAATTTTCACATTTTTTTGGTAAATTAGCAAATTTATCAGGTAAGGAAAAATTTTTCCAGCAGGCCCAAATGATTACGAAACGTATTGATGCACAGCTGTACTGAAAAACCACTGCACGCTGGTCAGAACTGTTTGACTTCCGATCGAGTCATGGCCCATCATTGCCTTTAAATCTATTTTTAACAAATGCACTTTTTCACAGATTTTCATGGAGCGTTTAGGTACAACTCCTGAACTTCATGGAAATAGTTTCTGGCAATCCAATCTAAGACAAGTACGGAGACTGACACCTTGACAAGGGCCATCGGAAAGCACTGGGAGTCAAGAATAACATCTAGTTAACCAATCAACACCTTAAGAAATGCATTCTAGAGACAAAAAGTTGTAGTCCCTCTAAAGCAGTTCTCTCCGGCTCTCTCCGCAGAGTCTACAGTTCTTTTTGTCCTCGTCTTTCCAACCATCTCGTCCAATTGTCTTGAATTTATTAGTCTTTTGCTTATAAATTTCACCATAAACTGTCTTTCCAAACTGATTTATGCAAGGTTTCATGTTCCCAAAGGCTCTTTAAGTCTGTCCCCATCTTCAGTCAGGTCCAGGTCAGTTCCAAACCTGGGACCAGAGCAAAAGACAGAGGGAACAGTGAACATACTTCAAATGTAGAAACTCTGTTGCACGTTTGTGCACAAGCTTTAAACTAGTCAGTGCGTTGGTGTGAGGACCACTGAATGCTACTATAATAATAATAATGTGTTCAATTCTGAGAAAATGAAAGCATATCTAAGTACAATTCAACTGTGTCCACGTCCAAGACATATTAAAGTCAAACTAGACACAAGACCCAGACACGTTGATCAGTATGAAAGCATGTTGTGTCTAGTTCCAGTTCCAAAGATCTGCAAAAACATGTCCTCACTGATTTTGCCCATCTTACAAATCAGCCTCCACGCTGACGGAGACGCCGTCCATCTTTCATCTCTGTTACATAAAGCCACAGAATGTGGGGCTCCTGTTTACAGATGAACCTTCCCTTTATGAATCACAGAAACACCGACATGCGTTGCGGTGCTGGGGTGGATTTTCTCCTGTAATGAGCAGTCTGCAGTGTCTGTAACCTGCTGGGGAGACCAGACATCATTTATACCCAGGGCAAACAAGCCACACAGGCTCTGCTGCCAAAAGCACCATCCATTTAATAGAGACAAGTCGGGGAGAGGGCAAGCCTGCATACTGCCACACAGCCAGCACTGCACTGCAGAGCCCAGCAACCAGGCTGGGGGGGCGGGTTAATGAAGCCCATTTATGTGCAATGATTATTTATTCTGACTTTATTTGTCAGAATTGGATATTTTTAAGAGGTCCGACCTTCTTTTTTAAAAAAAAAAAAAAGATGTAATCATGTGTGTTCGATGTATTATAAAACTTTAAAGCTGTAGAAATGATAATGAGACAGGCAAAGGATGGAATACAGTATATAAAGCCGTATGGACACAGTGACAACATTTGGACAAGTTTAGAATGATGTCCTTTGCTGTTTTCTCATTAATTTGTCAAACCGTGGTCAAAATGGAAGCTGCAGGAAATTAACAGTATATTAAACAACAACATCTAAATTTGAAGTTTACTTTTGTGGGTCATTTTTGGAGGAACATCACCAGCTGCAGCGACTGATAGAGTTACAATATGAGTCATATGCCTGTGTTGTGGGGTAGTTTACACCCAGAGATGTGAAAGTGGATGGTGTCTCTCAGCAAGCTTTATGGCTTTTCCCTATTTTAGGCTCCTTTACACGAGAACGGGGGGGGGGTGTTCTCTGTTCCCTCAAGGGAACATAGTAATCTACTAAAAGTGGCAATGCTACTGAAATGCACAGAATTTTGACCAGTCAACATCAGAAAACTGCTGCGATTGCGATTCTGATGCCCCTTTTGAGGTACGTCCGTGAGCTCAAGGGGATTTTGGGTAACACCGTAGAGAGAGAAGAAGCCATCTTGTTCACATGTTATTTCTCCTGTGTTTATTCTAACTTCAGTTGGTGTAATAAATAGGTGGACACTGGCGCCCTACGGTGTGTGAGCTGTTTGTTTATTTCATAACTACTCCTGTGAGAAAACTGCTGAAAAGGATACCGACTTTAATCATCAGCTGGCAGTTGAGAGTCATCTTGGAAGCCTGCTTTAATTGGTGTAGCGTGATTGGCCGTGTTCATTTGTACACCAGGATTGAGGCACTGAAGAGCCAAGAAGAAGAGTCTTATCTTCCCTTACTCTGCTGCACTCCCACGACACTTCACAGCGAGTTACCAAAACACCAAAGAGGCACAGGCAAGGAAAGACACCTTCATGTAACCAACAAAAAACACCTCTTGTATGGCTGCCGAAGTTCACCATATGCACTATTTTGATCCTGGTAATCAAAATAGTATGCACAGGCCTAAATGGAAAGTGATTGCCAGACTTCTCTGTTTTGGACTGGTTGCACTGGGCAACTCTCAGGTGTGAAACTGAAGGGCATCGCATGCTCAGCAAACATTCTCGACTAAATAAAAGCTTTGAAAAAAAAAAAAAAAAGAGCACAATCTGTTTTAAGAGTGTGATATCGGGGTGAAACTCATTTCCTCAGTGTTGCCCCTTAATGTTGTGGCTCGGCACTTGGCCAAGAAGTCCACGGGGACAAGGTGAACGGCTTGGCCCTGCTGACTACCTTTAGTTCCCTTATTTCTTTATTTCCCAGATTGTTTCTATAATATCCGTGTGTGTGGGGGGGAGGTGTTCAGGGTTACGGCCCAGTGCAGGGCCTGCCAATCTCTCAGGAGCAGGGTCTCACTTCTTGCGAGCACAAAAAGTGTGCAGCTCCAGTTATTGAATGGAAATGTCACATAAAGCCTCTTACATACGGAAGTGTCAAGTAAGTAAATGCTCCCCACAGGCCCCAAATTCATTATCTACAGGAAAAGATGATCAAACATCAACAAAATTTCTTGAGTTATATCATCCGCACTTTCATTTTCACGACATTAAAGTCGAGGATGCGTGTTTAAAACAAAGTAGTTCCTCCTTTTAGATGCAACTCCTGTATGCGTGAAATCCCAAGGTGTTTGCTCGGTATCGTCATTTACATTTGACAAGGGAAAGTCTAAAGAGATTTGGTCTCTTTAAGGAGAAGTTTAACAAATGACACTTAGCTCTTGGCTCCTCTATGTATGCAGGGAATTGTTTTCTCTTTTGTTTGCTCACAAGAAACAAAAAAACAACAACAAAAAAAAAAAGAACAAGAGAGGAAGCAGTAGCAAGATGCCTCGTACAGTTTGATAGCACTGCAGATAAAGCATCGGCTGCAAATGGTGAAGACGGTGGAAATCTAAGACGAAGGCAATGAAAGAATCCTGCAGTCACTTCCAACAGCAGTATCTTTTTACCACTCACACAGTGTGACACCTCCGTTTAAGCTCCGCCGGTTTTGATTTTACACACCAACTGCTCCGTGTGGCATTTTGTATCCAAGTACGGCATAAGGTGATATTATTCATTTGCTCCTCGTACCTTAAAATGTTATGCATGACTCATTAAATTTCATGCGAGCGGGACTGAGTTGAAGAGTTTACACGTATATGAGGTTGTGACTTACATCGACACTGTTTTGATCTCGTGCAGACGGACCAGTGCGCCCCCCCTCCTTCGTAACCTCGCTGTCTCAATTAGGGGAATTAGAAATTTGCCCCATGTCTCCTCGCGCTCCCGTTGAAAACATAATAAAAAACTATATTCGTGCTTTGCATAAAGGCTTTTACCTCAAATCCAGAGTACAGATAGCATCTCTTTCACGCAACTGCTAAAGTGCTCAAAAATGTAATGTAATGAGTTTTTCCATCTGCTGTCATCACCTGATCTGATTATTCTAGATGTATTCCTTCAAAGTCACCCACTCCTTCTTTATTATCCCTCGAAGTAATACTCAACCTTTCATATGATTTTATTGCTATTAAAGCATGTCGCTCCTTGGCGTCTTAATTTCTGTAAATTAAAATTAATTAAATTCAATTTCTTACATTCTTCATACTAAAGATGGAGTGAACAGCATTTAAGTCTTCAGTCCAGTGGTCACATGATCAAATGGTTTTCAATTCTTCTTACGACAAGAAGAAGAGAAGATAATTAGTAAAGAGCAGTAGGCAGTAAAGTCCTGAAAACCTAAACCCATATAAATTGATTAGTTAACTTTATGAGGCAGCGCAACAAGCTGTAAACACACCAAGGACATATTATCACCAGATAACAAACACTCACACATCCAGCACAGGCACAGAGTAAGTGTAAATTCAGGTGGAGTTGCTCTGCTTTTAGCTCCGTTTTGGTCTCTAGTAGCCATATTTGCTTTGCTATTATCATTATTATTAGCTGGTTGCTAATTCTGTCTGTGTGTTTGGTGCTGGATATGTAGCATTCAGTGAGTTTATCCGATTTTTCGTTGAAAACAGCTTCCTGCTGTGGCTTGAGACAAGTGAAATGAGCAAAGCTGTGGGTTGTAAAAGCAAAACCATGAGCTACAGAAGTGGAACTGCAGTCTGGTGATAATTCTTTGTGGGTTTGTCACGGTTTTCCCATTACACGCGCTCATTTGACCTTTTATTCATATAAAAATATTATCTAGTGTGGCTTTAAACATTAACATAGTTGAGATGGAAATGGGAGATTGCCAGGGATGAATGCCAGACCTCATAATTTCAGAATTCTGTGGTTAGATACAATTCAAAGGAGAAGTGATTTTTGAGCTGGTCTTTGAGTGTAAATTAAGTCATAGTGCCACTCTATGAGGTTTTCATCTAAACCTCAGGAAACAAACCAATAATATATCCTATCCCTGGGAATTTACTATTATTTTATGCAATCCATTAGCAAATCTGATTTATACCCACAAGCTTTGGCAACATCTCGCCAATTTCTTTCCAGTTTCTCTCACCATAGGAATGTTTCCTCCTCCGAATCGCAAAGTAGGTGGTTTAAAGCAGAGCCAGGTAATGTTGGCTGGGTAGCAGAGCGTATTGGTGATTAGCACCTCTCCACCACAGCTTTACTATCAGGCCTCTCTCATTTGACAGTAGATGTAAAAATGGAAACAGAGAGCGTGACGCGTCTCAGATGCTCAGGAGTAACAGAAGAAATTGAACAACGCGCGTCGGGCTGATAAAAATGGAGGTGGGTGTTTCTGCTCTGTTCAGAAGCTGTGTTGTGATTCCACTGTGAGCTTTTTATCAACTGACCGCAAATTATGTTTTGACTTTCACATGATCTGGCAATTAAAGATGATGGCTGTGTTTCTGTGTTTTCAAGTGAGGGGTTAAAAAAACTACTGTCCATGATAAGTATGATAAAATTAGCACTTGATCACCTCTGTCTAATGTGAGGCGTCCACGTGTACTTACTCACAGATACTGTAATTTAGCACCAAGTTTGAGAAATGTCCAAGTTTTCCCAGTCACATGGCCTGGGTGCTGACTTTAACAGTATTCACGGGGCTGAAGCTGGTATTTAAGATAATCCCATGTGATATCAAGAAAGTGACTCTGGTTACAGTGGGTAAAAAGTGTTGAAACCTAACATATTCTAATATTAAATTGAACCATTAGTCTAAAAAGGCTAATAGACTGTCAGCCAAATTTAAGGCACCTTTGTTAAAGATAAAGGTCCAAAATTTAACAAAAACTTCTTCCTACCTAAAATATTAGGATTGCTAATAAACAATGACAACTAATTACATTTAATACTCTTTTCTTCCTTGTTTGACTTAACCAAAATGATCCTTCCTCCAGTCCAAGTCAGGAAATATTGTGCAGGCTGAGTCTTCAATATGCATTATGTCCACTCCATCAGATTGCCCTGTGTTGTGGATACTGTTGGTGTTTACCACACTAATGTGATGAAAGCCATTAAGAGGAGCCTGTGAGGTCCATGAGGAAGTGAAAGCCTGTCATATCATTACAGTGGTTCAAATGATTAACCCTTCCTGCCAATCTCACTCTTTATTTTTGATTTGGCATTTAAGCTGCCAATCTGGCAACAATTAAATCATATTCTAGCTACAATATCAATAACATAATGTTTTTGATTTTTCCACAGTCCACAACTAACCCCACATCTTTACAATATTTAAGCTTTTGATTTCTCAAAAGTGTTCACATGTCGGGTTCTGCAGCAGAAGAGTTCAACTCACAACCTCTCTGCTTAGAACTGCAACTCTCATAAGCACTGAGCCTACTGACACTTCTTCTTTTTCAGTCCATTTCTATGGGTGAGAACAGAAAAGTGAACCCATTCACGTGTGAAGAGAGGGAAGACAGAGGTATGGATTTGTTCTTTCATGTGTTATTCAAAAGCCTGAGAGTAGAGGCAAATTAGGCTAGGGAAATTTGTTAGATTTGCTTGCAATAGCCGAACAAAACAAGCAGTAATTATAAATCCACAGCTCAGGCTAAACTAATGGCAGCCATATGCACTGACTGCAACACGTCCAAACCCCAGTGCTGGGTCGTTTTTTCCTATACAATCTGTCAGTCAGTGGATTCCCTCAGTACTCAGACCATCTGAAAAACTGCAGGAAGATTTTCTAATAAAGTTAGAACTCAAACTCCCACGTGCATCCAGGTCAGCTTCTTATTTCTTGCCTATTTCTTGTTTTAGGATTGGACATGTAGTCAGTGCAGTCTGAAGACACCGACCGGCAAGTAACTCATCATATTTAATGAAGTAATCCTTGAGGAAATGTATCAAGCACCTGTTCTATCTCACAAAGTTTCTCTTGCTTTCTCAAACAATCTCTTTGATTCCTTGAAAAGTCTTAATTTCTCATTTTTTTGTAAAGTCTAAAAGTCTGACAGATGATAATGGAGTTGTTGCACGGCACCTAAAGGAATATATTGCCGTTTTGGTTAATGTGTTTACTCTAGGCTCTATCCAACAATGAAAAAATCTGCTTAAATTAATTAAACAGGTAATGTCTCCTCTTCTTTAATCCATTCAAAAATGCATGTAAAAATTCCAGGAAGTCACTGCACCTTGGACTGAATTCAAAATCACTTCCCAACATGTCCTGCATTTCATACACTGGGATTTGGGACAGGATTACCAGTATTTGTATTCGTTCAAGAGAGAACACTTATAAGAGGAACCATGCTTTGTTCTAGTTTCTTGTAGAAATCACCTCCTCTCTTCCCTTCCTGTTTGTAACGGCTGCCAAACACCATTGTTGCATCTGTAAAAAGGACAGCCAAAGCAAGGGGGTGGAACCACTCATTGAAACTTTGATGCCTTTTCAATAAGTTACTTGAACAGTTATTGTTGAGCTAAAGCGGAGGGCAGATTGTGGGGCAACGTCAGTAAAATACTACATGGAGCCATTTAGGATCTACTTAATGAAAGGCTAATTAGCATGCACAACAGAAGTGTTCGCTCTCTCCATGTCTCTCTTTCATTGGCGCTCGTTACCTTATGCCACTGTGTCATGTCGTCTTTCTCTGTTTTTCGCTTCCCCACCTACTGATGTCCAAACCTCCTGTCAGACAGGACGTTGTAATTGGATGATCTTTAACAAGCGCTTGACAACCGCTAGTTAGTAGTGTCATAAAAAAAGCTGAATGTGGTCGAGGTGTGAAAAAATGAACTTGTTTTGTTGTTGTTCTTTTAGTGTGAGGGCTGTCTTGTAAAGAGAGTGCTTTTCTGTAAGAAAATTACATTTGCTCACGGTGAATCACGGTGGTTAATTCATGCATTCTTGTTTCAGCAGTCATGTTGGTGTTAGCCATCTTCGGTTTGCAGCGAAACGCTCCCTCATTAGGTGATAATTATAGCTGCCGTTGTGCTGTAATTTGTACAACAAAAAATAGATTCACTCTTAATAGTGAATAAGGCTGAGAGTCATTCAAAATATGAATATAAGAGCCTTTCATCTGTTGTCGCAACCACGTGCACCTTCGTCTTTGAAATCGGCTGGTGAGTTAATTAACTGTTCACATATAAACTAATCATTGGACAAGTTGCTTATTGTACCTTAATATCCAAAATATAAATGGGGATAATTCAGCAGCAGTAGGGCAGAGTTCATACCACCCAAACTCAAAGAACAAAACCAATCAGCAGCAGCAGCAGCAGCAGCAGCAGCTATTGTCCAGGCTCGGAGGGTCAGCTCGTAATGTTGCCTGGAGGGGATGGTGGTGCAGCTGGGTGATAGTGTCTTCACACCATGTTAGTTTAGAGCAGTTATTACAAAACCCTGCAGCAATTTCACCTTGCCCCAAAGTTGCAAAACAGCCAGGAGGCAGCAGGCATCATGGGAGGTTTCCTTTAAAACTGTCAAAACTGCTCCCCTCCTACAACAAAAAATTCATATTGCATCATATGTGATGGAAGCATATGTGATATAACACAAATGTGATATAACACATATGTTCATCTTCATGTACTGCTTCAAATATATGGAGGAATAAAGTTCATATTACTTGCGTTCAGCTAAAATGGCTCAGACCAAAAGCTGGCTAGCTTGAGAAGGTGAATTCAAATGTTACAACAGTTTTTTTTTTGCCATGTTTGAGGCTTTTGGGATGGCGATGTCCGCTACCTGGCCATGATTTAATATTGGTCGCACAATCAAATGTCTGAGCTTGTGAAGACTATAATGTGTATATAGGCCAGTGGAATCTGTGGGGCCATCCCATCAAAAGCGATCAACAGTGTAAACAGAAAAGATACCATCGCAAACTGTGACATGTTTTCTAAAAATAATTTCTGTGTTGCCAAGCAATATGTTAAACTTAAAGGTCCCAGTTTTTGCTCATTTTAAAGTTTGTACTTGTGTTTGGAGGTCCGACAACAATAGGTTCACATGGTTTAATGTTCAGAAACCACATTTTTTTTAGCAGTCTCTAGGTACACAGGGAACAAATTTATGTCGAAGAGACATTAAAAGATGAATTTTGCATAAAACGGGACTTTTTAGCCAAATCTTTTTGAATGAAATTATGAGGTAATTACCTACATTTGTTTTTCAGAAAGTAATATTGAAAATTGTGCCCACCAAAGCTTATTTACCTGGTCATTATCCATTATTGTACTAATATGTATTGGCATCAAGTTTGTAATTTGAGATGTATTGCAGTGTTGGAAAATATATTTGGAAATGTGTTGCTTCTTTTGCCTCTTTTCTTCTTCAGTCTAAACGGGTCATCTTAGCAAGCTATCATCACCTTAGTCAGTTGGTCCAGTTAGCTATGTAGCAGTAACACTTATCTGTACTATGTAATGTAACTCAGTAGTGTGACCATAGTGGTTATTTACACCTGCTCAACATTAACAGTGTCATTGTGACTACGTTGTTAGCATTTCATTCACGGCGCTGTGGTGCCAAAGAACAGCCTCACAGAGTTGCTAGCGTGGCTGTAGACTACTCTCCTGCATCCTCCTCCTCTAAACTGCCTCCCTCTCATCCTTTCTGTCTTTGTCCTCTCACCTAATCTTTTCCCCCTCACTTCAATTTTCTACTAATATTCGACTGTAACTATTTTCTTTTCGCACATTTGCCCCGACTCTCTCCTCGGCTCACCCGAGCTTTTCAATGTACGGATGTGTAGCAGCTATGTAGGGAAACATGCCTCGGCGTATGAATAAACCATGAAGCATGTGTCCTAGAAGCCTCTCTTTCTGTGTCTTTGTTTGTATATCTGTCTCACTCATTCTCTCATAATCTTCCTCCCATCTCTCACCACTTAGTCCTCTCTCTCTCTCTGTCTTTCTCTCACTTGCTCTTTCCATTTTTTCCCCCAGTTCCCGTCTCCTTATCTCTCCCCCCCCATCTCCCCTTTTCTATCTCTCCCTCCTGACTTCAGATGAGTTCATCGCCTCCCCAAGAGATTCACCACCCACCCACAGCTCTCTCTGATTGAACTCCAAAGCCTCAGAACTTCTGCGTTGATTCAATTTGCTCTGACCTGAGCGATGGGCGTGTTCGCCATCATTATATCATCATATTACAGGAACGAGACAATGTGCATGGCAAAAGAGACGGATCGGATCCTGAACGCAATCATCCTAATGCCCCCCAGCAGAGAGCAAAGAGTATCAACCAGGATACGGGGTTATGGTAATGGAGTGCAAGGCTGATTGAGATTTCAGTAAATTAATTAGGCCCCAGGAGAGGGCTGGGCTGAGGAGGTGCCTTGGATTGCGTGCATTGAGAGAGACAGGCGGGTGGGTTGGAAGCAGAGGGTGAGGATTGGGTCGGCGCGTGAACAGAGAAGCCAGAAACCGAGTTGAAGAGGAGACAGATTGTCTGAGATGAGGAGCGTGCTGGGCACAGATGAAGGGCAGAGACAGAAGAGGTGGGGCAGGTTGAGGGGTGGATGTGGGTACAAAGTAGGGGTGACGAGAGGACCAATGTACGAAACAGGGTAAAAGAGAGAAGGGCATGCTGGGTCAAAGGAAGTTTTCGCCTCTGAAGCAAATGCAGACGGAAAGAAGAGACGTACACAAAGAATTTTAATTTGAAATTACCTTAATTGTTAAAACAAAGCAAATGCTTTACAAATAAGCCCCAATGTGATTTCCTTATCTAAGGTGTAATGCACAGAACACTCCAAACTAAGAGAAAGATATAAAAAGGAGAGTGTGTTGGGGTGTATAAGCGAATACCCAGAGAGGAAATAGAAAGAGACGTACACAGGCAGAGACACGCAAAAAGAACATTGAGTGCAAACCACAGTGTTCAGGAGGAGACAGATTAGCTTCTGGTCTCTGTGTAAATATCAAGCTCGCACTTCCCCATAATGACCCCTGAATCACCAACAACTCAGCACAGAGCATGAGGAACAGCCTGCTGACTCCATTATCCGCTGGCAGGTTAGCCTGGGGCGCTGGTACCGGAAAGACTCAAGACCCAAAGGTGGTTTGGTCTGAGGATTAAAATCCCGTCATGAAGTTGTCTTAAAGGATGCAGGTATACAGGAAGACGCGGCTCATTGCGAAGTCCCCAACATCTTCCATGTCCCTGCAATGAAAAGTCTGGATAGCACACCAAAAGTCCACTGCCAATTTTGCCATTGTAAACTCTCGTTTCTGCATTATTTGTGCACGGAACCTAAAGCAATGTTAAGGTGAGGAAGGGATTGTGAATAGGGCTGATAATCTATAGGTAAATAAGGGTTAGGGGCAGGTACAGTCACCACGTACACTTTGTTAGGCGATTACACTTGGCGAAAGTTTGGAAAGGGGTCACGGTTATAGGTAAATAAAAGTCATTAAATGTCATACAGATGAATGTCAGATGCACTATATTTCCATCCATCATCTTTAATTCATTTTAAGATGACAAAGATACATTTGACAACAGTTACAGGCTGTGAAAGATGAAACCCACCGGCATGTGGGATGGAAGATGCAAATCTTGATCTGGTGTTCAAGGCCTTTGTTTTGCATGTCCAGACACCCTCTCCACCCACCTCCCTATATCTATGTAGTATCAAAGTGTCTTTCTTTCTAGATTAGAATAAACATAGCCAGTCAATGTAATTCAGCGACTATCTGTCACCCAAAGCATGTTTTTCAACTGAGTATATGATTGCATTTTGTAGCATATACTGGGTGATACTAAGATCTGATGGGCCATAAACTTGTCATCTTTATGTTTCATAGGATCTTTAACATGCAGATGTAGGAGCACATAAATGCAGTGATTCAGTCTTTTTTTTTTACTCTTACCACAAGGTGTGCCAAAAACAGTAAAACCCAATCCGACACTCCTTTAGATGCATGCACAACCCTTCTAAACCATCTCCGTCCTTTCATTGGGAAGCGGTAACCGGTCTGTATCTGTGTAGCGCCTTGCTAGTCATTTCGACTACTCAAAGCGCTTTTACATCACGTCCTCATTCATCCATTCACACACTGAAGCCATGCTTCAGGAGCAAGTTGGGGTTTTATTGTCTTGCCCAAGGACACTTCGACATGCTGACTCATGGGAGCCCGGGATCAAACCACCGACCTTCCAACTGAGGGACAACCCACTCTACCTCTGAGCTACAGCCGCCCCATTGTTTGACTTCTTTCAGCTGCTGTGCAATAAATAGTAGGATATTATACCAGCATTTCAGCATCAGCTTTAGTGGATGCAGGAAATGAATTCATACAGTGCAAAATGCTAAAAAGGGATGGATTTTTTTGAACTGAGCTTGTGTGAGGTACTTATCTATTGTTAGTTTGTTACCTACTGCAACTCCTGTTCCGCAAGGTAAAATTACTGTTTTTGTCAATGTAGCCTGTCACCAGAGTCTGAAGCGAGCAAAGAAAAAGAAAGAACAGTTTCAGTTTCTCATTCTAAATACAGAATGCAATTAAAATGATGCTGATTTTCTTTAGGCGAGCTTTTTCAGGTGGCTGAAATATTTTTTTTTCTGCTGACGCCATCCTCAGCACTACATTGTTTGGTGTCTCCTGTCTGCCTCTCCAAACTGGGAATGTGCTGACCGCGATGTACTGTAAGTAATACACTGACTACGGATACGTACCACACACAAACCCACTTCAATTAATCCAAATTAATAATGGCTCCAAATGTGACTATATGCTTTGTAGTTTCACCTGAATTGTAGAAACACATTTTCTAGGATTATGGTGGTAGAGGAGTCACTGCTTGCATTGACTCCTTGATGTTTCTGTTTTGACAGAATGCAGGCCCAGTAAATCTGACACAATCAAGAACAAGTGTAGTGGGGAATACATCAACTCACAAAGTTTCTATTTTGCACCGTAGCATTTTCCCTGTTTAGGGATCGGTTTGCCGCCTGCAGGACTTCCGGACCTGTCCCACTGCAGTTTTTCTTTTATGTTTCAAACACTGTCTCGACTTTTGGGAAATGCTTCAACGGTTGGCCATGATAAATGTAGACTGCAGCTCCAGAAAATCAAACAGCAGTCATCAAACAGCAGTCACTATACATGGGGAGACACTTACTCATTACCCAGTGTTGAAATCTAATTTTTCACTTTTAATAGGCTCTCAAGAGTTTTTCTAAAAGGAGACATAAAACAAGAATACTGCCACATTAAGCAACTCTTCTAACAAGACGGACTACACGGCAATTTATCAAATTACCCCAACTAAGCTGATTGTTTTCACTTTTTCAAAAAATGTGTGTAGATATGTTGAAATACAAAGCTAATCTTCTGTTAACAGTCATTACGCTTTGTGTCTGCTCTTAGGGCTCCCTGCAACCTACCGTGATTTTCTTGGAAGTGCTACTCCCACTTGAGGGAAATCTAGAGCTTGAGGGCAGTATAAATCAAGTGGACCTACAGTAAATCAAATACAGTGTAGTACAGGACTATATTTCTCCTGCTCCAGCAGTTAACCCTTTCCTGATTAAGGGGCAACAGCTCAATAATAGTGACCAGCTTCGGACATGTTGGGTTCAGCTGCTTCCTGAGTGTACATAAAAAAAAAAAAGAAACGGAAAAAAGACAACATGTCAGTCACACACAAAAAACAAAGCTTAGAAATAAGTAGAGCGAGTTGACCCCTGCGTTACCTCATGATTCTTATCTTTGAGCCCAGTCAGATAACTCAAACACACATCAGCTAAGTCAAACACAGCACAACTCCCCCCCCCCAAAAAAAAAAATAATTATATTTGGGGAACTTGGGTTTCTGGCGAGGTCTGACACCCCAGGGTGAACTCAGCACAGTTGACTGGACCTTTGCAGCTTGATCTAAGTGCTGTTAAGTTTTCCCCTTTCAAACGCAAGCTGTGAGGCAGAGATATGTTTGCGCTCGGTCAACTTTAGCTGTAGTCCAATCTACCTTTTGTGAAAACCTAAGGGTGTATTCAATTATGTTGTTCAACACTGTAGAAATTGGTTTAGTATGGGGACATATAGATTTGCCATTGGTTCTTAGAAGGAGCTCTCAAAGAAACAGAGCAGCAGCAACAATGTTGTCAGGAAAACTATTCCTCCTTTATTAATGCATTGAACATTACATTTTAGTCAACAGTGCCTCAAATAAAGCATATTATGGAGGGAGCTGAAAGCAGCAAACAGTACTGATATTGTCAGGTTATAATGGCAGTGCTGTACAGCCACATACATATGAATGGACATGCAAGCCAGCTTATTGCAGTTATGTTTCCTTTATTAAAAATAGGGGGGGGGGGGACACACAATAGCACGACGACCCAAGAATTTGAAATAGTCAGAGCAGAAGTAGAATGACATTGATTTATTTTCAGCTCATCTTGATACTTGCAAATATTACCAAGGTTTGGGAAAGAGGAAGGGACAAGGTGGTCAATGCCAAACAAATAGAAATTAGCAGAACAAAACTAATATCCATGCCTCTGGAATCCAAAACACAAACGCACTTGCTTATTTAAAAAAAAGGACTTAATTAGAATAAGTATAGAAGTGGCACCAACCAATAATCTTAGTGTCTCTAAACAAGAGTTAATTGTGTCTGAGAAGTGTAACGAGTACCCCAACTCATCTATCATCCTTAACCTCCCACCACGGACCTTTTTCTAGTATTTTTAACAAGTTTGCTACACAGTGCAGTGAAAAAGGGCATCAACACTTGAGGCGTGCTCCTTTTATTGAAGGCCCCAATTGCTGATTGGCCAGCCTGAAGTCCAAGGAAGCCGACGAGCAGCACAACCCGACTGCACGGGTTGCACAGCACACCAGTCATGTTGTTAGCACCAGGAGAGAGAAAGGGGAAGGGGTAGAGAAGGAAAAGAAGGAAGGATTAAAGACAGGCAGACAACAGGCACTTTGCCCTTTGCCTTGCATATAACATATCGTTTCCCCTTTTAAAATAATGGTCTTATTGATCACACAAAAAACACTTATAGATAGATGTTGGGTGGCTTTGAAATGCTTTAAGAGCAAACAGCAGCAGTGGCAGTGAGTGACAGCAGAGCTTTCATGGGAACAATAAGTGAGCAGAGCAAAAAGCAATGGCTTAAATACACCACCATGATCAAAATGGTGTGTTGGATATATGTTGCAGTAAGAAGAGTATGCAATTTGAGTCTCTTCTATCTGTTGATCAAGTAAGAACCAGGGTTCTGTTTCCCAAACACATCTTAAAAAGATACTTCAGATTTCAAGTAGTGGGGTTCAATGAGGTACTTATTCATAGTTAGTGTATTACTTACAGTAGATTAAAATATACGCTATATTTAGAACATCTTCACCACTTTACGTTGTCGTCAGACGGTTGTATCCACTGTATCGCTCTACGCTCTCTTCAAAGCAGCCAGACTCCATTGATATAGACAGTAATTTTACCTCGCAACACACAGGAGTTGCTGGTCTACCGATATCTAGAATATTTTGTGACAAATAGTCTTTCTGTATAGAATCTGTGAATTATCTATATAATTGTAAAACTAATACTGAAACACTTTGTAATGTTTTAGCAGTTGTGTTTTATGAGTTATGTCTCTCACAATAATGAATAAGATCTAGAAAAGTGCAGGAGTCCAGAAAGACTTAGATCAGAATTCCCACTTCTGAAAAAAAAAAACGTAATAGTTTTTCACTTACTCTTTACGTCATGTTCATTCTCCACTGTGCAAAAACTTCTGTTTCTTGTTCTCCCCGCTCCGAGGAAACACAAAATCTATTATTTTCAGCCATTGATCACTTCATACCTCCCACATAACATAGACCCACCGAGTGGTATGACTCAGCGAGAAACTCTTCATGGAAGAAGTGGAATATAATGTCTTCCAGTGAAGAGGAGCCAGATGGAACATAATTCAACAGTTATTTTTTGCTTTAACGACGGCGCATGTCCATAGAGAGATGAAAATAGGTCTTTTCATCCGACCGTAGATTAAAGACTTGTTTCTCTTGATTTTTCTAGCTTTGGATAAGGGTTGAACATGTTCATGAATATTGACTGACTAAGATCAGAGAACTGGCATTCGTACATTCTGTTTAAAGGTGGATTTCCTCTTTTACATCACAAAGCCATGGCATGCCTCCCGCAGTAGAACTATACCTTACAGATGCAGATTAAATATATAATTAATATATTGTTGTGAGTTAGATGAGTCTTAGCCGACGGAGGATGACTTATTGATGTCTTCCACTGGTGATGAATCAGTTCAAAATACCACATTTTCCTTACTAATATGCCATACGCTTTACAGTTACGAAATGTATCAGCTAATATGACACAAATCAGTATTTCTCTCACTAGAAAGGCAGACTTAAGTAATTCAAGTACCATAATTACCATAGGAACCACAACCATTATTGCCATAGTACCCATTTACAAGTGCTCTAGGTATTTGTACCTGCCAGTAATGAGGAAATAAACAAATCCAAAATGTATTTAGACACGATACATTAGTGGAAGACTTTTAAAAGTAAAAGTACAGAGGTATTATCAGCAAAATATACTTAAAGAACAAAAAGCAAAAAGACTTGTTTACCCTCCAAAGGGTCACAAGATAAGTCTGCAGGGTTTGTGAGATAATGAATTGAGTCGGAAAGACAAAGAAGAAACAAGGTTCTGCTACACAAACTCGTTTTCATTTTTTGGATTACTCTAGAATCTGCGTTTGTGGAATATTGCATAACGTGTTGAGCCTCACAGTCTTAACAATGTGTTGCATTTTATGAGCTTATTTTTTTTATGTGCAATCTTAATCTGTAATGTAACTATACAGCTGGCAAAAAAAATGTAGTGCAATAAAAAATTACAACAGTTCTCTCTGAAAAAGATTAAAGTAGTTTAGAGTAACGTAAAATAGAGACACACAGAAAAAGTACAAGTACCTCAATTGTGCACAGAAGTACAGTCCTTGAATAACTGTCCTTAGTTACTTTCTTTCTTCTGAAATAGTGCAACTATAAGAGAGAGATAAAGAAAGAGAAAAAAAGGCTCTTTAGAAGATTTATATAATACACAAAGACGTACAATACCCTCCTGTGATAACAGGGTCTATTCAAGCTCACGTGCACAACAGCGCAGTCAATGTAGCTGCTCACGGCTCAGATCACAGTCATCAGTCTAGCATAGAAGTGGAAGAGTATCTTTTATCTATTTTCTCATGAGAACAAGTGCAAATTTGCAACAGCTGCATTATGAAGGAGGCGTGGTAAAGTTTAGGAGCACCACTGCCACCACTGACGGTGTCTGTATGTATATGTCTGCCATCTGTGCGTATGTGTGTGTGTGTGTGTCAATACGTGACAATACGTTTAGAAGTTATACACCTTTTTTTTGTATTCCACTCCCACTGCAACGTCCCGTCAATGAGCTGATGGTTGGTTTGGTTCTTTACCAACCTTTGCACGAAATCTCCTGCAAATCTGTGAATCTATTTGGAAGTTACGTGCCGTTTTTTGTGCCACTCCCCCTTTAAGCCAATTGGAATGACCACAAATACACACCGTCATACACTTGACCTCAACAGCAAAATTCAGCGTACTAAGGTGAAAGCCGTGGCCACCAAAGAGTGGCAAAATGTACCCAAAGGAGCTGGGGATCAAACCCCCGACCTTCTGATTGAGGGACGACCCACTCTACCACTGAACCACAGCCGCCCACAAGTGTCTCTAACTGAAGCGGATTTTGAAAATGAGAACAGAACATGAATGAATAATCCTGTGAAAACGTGTCTTTGCTGTGCTGTTTTGTGCTCACAGCCAATGGGTGTAGTTTGTAATATGGTTCAGTGGTCGAATGAGCTGAAGCTTGTCACAACTTAAATTCTTGGACTGAACAAACAACTGACCTGACTGTGAGTTAGAAACCACTCTGTCCACCAGGTGATCTATTTTTTTCTTCAAAATGCCATTTTGGCTCATCTTTGCTACAGACTTTCCACATTACATCGTAAAAGGAACTTTAGATTCGCCTTAGTTGCTCCATTACAGGCAGTCTGGAGACGATTCAATTGTAGTCACAAGAGTGAAAATTTCAAAGCAATAATTGTAATTGTCATCTTTTGTTCTACAGCTTATCCAACCTTGTTGAGATGTGTTTAGGGAGTTTGACAATTGGAGTGCCCATTTTCCCCAGATGACATGACCAGTGAAGAGAAGTCATTTCTACACATTGAGACACAGTCATAGTTCCTTTTGGCACCTTTACAGTGAGAGCCATTAATCCCCCATTGTCCACTGGCTAAGAGGCTCAGCAGAGCAGTATCACTATATTAATTAGGATGTACAGTGCCTGCTTCGAATGTAAAGTGAGTCAATTAGTTCGCATATTCACTTCAGTCCTGCGCCTCAGGTCCAAATGCCCTTTAGAATCAAAAGAGTGGACACATTTGATTTCTGCTCTGCTGATTTCACACAGCTTTTACTGCTCCTCAGTCATTTCCAGCCTCCCTTCCTCATTCTGATTCTCTCTCATTCTCTTTCGTAGGATCCTTTCCCACAAAGCAAAGTATACGAGATAAATATATTTCAATTTGAGGTCCCACTTTCTAGGTTTTTATGACTTTTCCCTTTTTCTCAAATTCAAGGATGATCTGTGATGATCTGTGCGCATCACTGTGAGAGGCCAGAATACAAACTTTTTTCTCATTAATTTCATTCATTTTTCATTGTTGTGTATTTGTTTGAGCCGAGCAGGTTATGATTTTGTTTCGACATAAAAAAGACAGAAAATATACTCTTAATCAATAATAACTTTCATCGTCGTTCATAACAGTTCCTACTGTGACAGTTAGCACTCTGGCCCTTTGTGGCAGCTGCAGACACCTGACATCGAAGCAACAGCAAAATGACAACTGACAGTGACCTAAGTGTAAATGTTATTGTAATGGAATAGTAAAGGAAACTATATATAAATAATCTAATGGCATGCATAATGGTACTCAGTATTGGTATGGGAAAAAAAAGTAGTATCACTGCATCCCTAGTCTTTGGTGTCCTTCCTTGATCTTTCTCCAGCCATCCACTGACTCCTGGTTGATGACTTTACCCTTTCCCCTGACAAAAGTTGGTCTGGTGTCCAAGAATCCATTAATTAATCAAGACTGTAAGGATAAAAGCTATGAAAAACCTATTTAATGGAGCTTGAGTTAAAATTGTTTTGTCCCAAGGTCAGGAATGAGCATCACTTCTCAACAGTTTAGTAACAACAGTGACAGTTTAGCT
This sequence comes from Pempheris klunzingeri, assembly GCF_042242105.1. NCBI lineage: Eukaryota > Metazoa > Chordata > Actinopteri > Acropomatiformes > Pempheridae > Pempheris > Pempheris klunzingeri. Next base: position 7,786,621 of record NC_092020.1, read on the forward strand.
AGCAAGCAAACAACTATCCTTAAAGGTCCCATCTTCTGCAAAATGCACACTACATGTGACGCTGACGTCCCTACAGACTGCCAAACTAAAGTAAAGACCATCTTTTCTCTTTTACTCCTCCTCAATCTTTCAGCAAATATGTGCGAAAACATGCTGTTCAATTAGATTTGGCTCCCCGTATGATGTCATAAGGGGATCTGTTGATCATGTGACCTCCACCAGCCCCTCAGCAGGCCGACTGTCCTCCCGAATCCACCTTGCCGTTGTTGTTTTTCCTCCCTAAAGCCAGCTCTCAGTAGCAGACATCGAATGCAAGAGCAAAGCAGCAGATTGTTTCTGTTCTTCTAAGACACAGCGCTCAGACAGAGGCTGGAAACAGCTGCAGCTGAAGTCGCTTTTCACCAACAAAATCTACAATCTGGCAAGGTGACAGGTTACCAACGCTGCCATTTTCTTCTCTGCTTTGTCCCTCCTTCTGTTCTCCCGTCGAAGCCAATCCTCCCCTCTCATCTCCCGTCCTCCCTTGGTAATAGCACATTAGTTTGTAGGACATTAGTCAGTAAAAATGAAAGCATATGGCACATAATATTTACTTGTAATGAGCCTGAGTGCCACCATGCGCAGAAACCAAATTATGAGTGCTTCATTTTGTGGCAGCCCAATAAATATTTTACCCTGTAAAAGTACGGGTGACGTGGGGGGGGGATGAGAGAGCCACCTGTTCTTGTCTGCTAAATGATTTACCAGATGTCTCGTCTTCATTCTTTTTTTCTATTTGGTCGTCCCTCCATTCATTTCCCTATTTTTCCCAGGACCACAATAGAGGGAAAGAGGGTGTTTAACCAAAATGAGATAATAAGCAAAGGAGGAGATAAAGTGTTAAGCTAATTTGGGTGCAGCAACAGTGAGCAAATCTTCCCGTGTGCTCACGCTCCCAAAGCATTCCAGCTCCGTGGCACTGCCGAATGTTCTCATCCGGTCACTGAAGTACCAGAATCCATCAGCGACGCTAAACATCATACATCATTGATGCTAACACGGTTTCACTATCGTCCCCTCGTGTTTTTCTCATATATTCGCTCTTTTTGTGAGGTTTATATCGCGAACTGAACACGTTTTTCATGCAAACGTCGCTTTCGTGTTAACACCGGGGAGGTCAGTTGTGCTGCAGCCGGTAGCACTTAACGTGAAGTGATGCTCATAGTGTGTTAATGCATCAGAAGTACATCAAAGGGATAATGAAAGTGCATGATAAATATTGATTCATACTGCTTCAGCCTTTTATGGTTTATTCAAGTTATACAAAAAGACTAACAATTGAGATTGCATTTTTATTTTGTTTATCAAATCCCCATGACAGCATACAGCTACAGTCAAGGGGAAAGCAAATGATGAAGTATGACCACTTTGTTTTGGTTTGTGGATCACAGTGGTCTTGTGCGGTTTCTGGATATTTGAATTGTCATCAAGAATTAAAACGTACCGGGTACACAGAGGTGACTGACAGTATAGTCAAAAGAAATTATTTGCTTTCTCTACCAATTCACACTTTTTGTGTTCCTGTTCCAGTTGCTTTTTTTTCCTGCAGCCTTCACTGATTTCTTTGTAGCCCAAAATTCTGTTTGCACGAACCAAAACACATACGAACGATAATTTAGCCTGACTGCGACCTGTAAAGACGACTGTCCATAGTGTGCCTAGGGCGATCAAGCATAGGAGCCAAATTAGGTCCACTGGTGGTATGTATTCTGGCTGGTGGGTGTCATTCTTGAAATTGCACAGGCAAGATGTCAGATGTCATTAACTGTGTTCACTGAAAAAAAAATGTATCCACTGTTTTCCAGAGCTGCTTCTTTTCCCATGATTGTGTGCTTGAAGAATACTTTTTGGGTCCAATGGCATCATGTGACAGACACCATTGTCGGAATTACACCATTTGGCCTGTCAAATATGCTTCAAAATCCAGCGTACTTCCTGGGAGCTTACCGTCTTCCTGTGATGGAATGTATACATTACAGCTTTAAACTGCTTTATGGTTTTAAATGACGCTATTTGATATGGAAGCAGGTTCATCATCTACGAAGACGGGCAACTAACAAATTAATTTCAAAAATGGGGGGAAAAACATAAAATATGAATTTCTCAGTTTTCGTTTCTTATATTTTCTCAAAGAAGATCACAGAACATGTTCTTTACTTAGCAGATACGGCGATTTAATTTCAGCTGGACTTACGTAAGCACAGTCAAAGGATTTTACGACAGGTTTAGGAGATTCAATGCTGTAGTAACAATATCCAAAACTAGTTATTAGTTATTAGTATTTCACACATACACACTGACCGTACAAACCAATCCGCATGGATTGGAAAAAAAAACAGCCAGGAGCTTCCACACACACGCGCACACATGCAGATCATGCTTCCAAACAAAGAGAGAGGTGGCATTTTGACATTAAGAGGAAGAGAAATACACAAATCCCTCCCACTATACCTGGGACGTGGGCCAACACTACATACTACACACTCACACACACTCTGTCTCTAACTCTTGCGAGAACAGGAGTTTAGTACAGGAGGGCTCAGCTGGTGTGTGTGTGTGTGCCCTCCTACCTCTGTCATGTCTTGAATAGCTTTCTTTTCTTTTTTCCAGGATCTTCCTCTTTTTGTCTCTTCCTTCCCACCACTGTCTCCCCGTCGAATCTCTTCCTCACTTTTCTTCACCCCGACTCTTCTCCTCTTCCCCCTCAGCTCTCAGCCTGCCAACAAAAGTCGTCTCCCCGCCCTGGAAAAGGCAAATGAAAAAGTAATAAGTGCTACAGTAATAACTGTGATTACCGTCACTGACAGCGCAGTAAATGTTGCCTTATATCTGGGTTGAGAGTGTGATTTAATGTGAGCTTTTGATGGGATGAAACCTTGATAAGTGTGTTTTTTTTAACTTTAGTTAAACCTGCATTAATCAAGTTTTTTTGCATTAAACTGAATCAAATGACATAATGATCAGTAGCTCAAAATGTCCATATTATGGAAAATTAACACTAAATTCTGCAGCTCTGCAGAGCTTTTTAGTCTCTTTTAGCTCTTTGTTGTTGTTATATTCCACACATATCTGTTTGGTTCATTCTGATAAAGGAATTCCACAGTACTTTTTGAAAAGAAAAAGTATAGAAAGTTAAAGTTACAGTGACAGTGGACATTAATATGTAAATGTGCCAGTTTAGCCAAGTTTGCTAATTGTCAAATGCAGTCCATGGGCAGGTATTGATCTTCATGTGGAGACTGTAATTGTTAGCAGAGGCTCACATACGCCTGCAAAATCTTAGCAATGTGTTTTGCATCTGTTAATTCCTTCCAGTCATGAAGTGAGCTCGAAAGACAGCACTGAACTTGACCTCTTTTCGCTATCCACTGTGTTAGATTGTTCTTCATTTTTATGCAGATAGCATAAGCAAAAGTCTGAAGCAATGTTTCAAAACTCATTTTCTCACAGAAGAGTCCAGTTTGAAACACTATCTAACTACCATGAAAAAAAACTAGTTGACACTTGCATGTATTGGAGATTACTTTGCTAGCAAGGGTACAAATTAGCCTTGGGATCAGTGTGAGGTGTACGGGCTGCTGCAGTGTGTGAACTAACACCAAGCAAGCATCTTCACATCTTACCTAACACTCAGGGTTTATGCTTTACATGATAGTGGAATTTAACAAAGCTGTTCATTGCAGTCAGATTGAATGGATTATTTGCATACAAAATTATTCAGCTCAACCCCCATTGCAAAATTAACAAACTTTCAACTGTGTTCAATGAAGAACTCAAACAAGAACAATTGAAGTAGCTCTACACAGCTAATATAACAGGTGGTTTCTCCAGATTCTATACAAAATGCCACATTTACATGATTCAACCATCTGAACAGAATCCCTCACAAGAGAGCTCATTTGCGAATCAGGTGTTGTCTCGAACAGACCTGTTCGGTCTCATTAGTTGTGTCACGTGTGCTTGAAATAGAACACATCAAATACCCGGACTAGCTAGGGGTTTGTTCACAGTGACGTTTGGTTGCATGTTACAAAATATGGGTAAGTCAAGAGAATTCTCCATTAAGAGGAGATCGTTGCCTTGCACAAACAAGGAAAATTATACAAAAAGACATCAAAAGCACTGAGTGTTCCTAGAGATAATGTTGGAAGCATAGATCACAAGTTTAAAGCTAAAGGAACATTTGCTACACTACTTGAACATGGCAGAATGTTCAAGTAGTCCAGTGACGAAAAGAGGCCTGTCCAGTGACTACAAAACACCTGCAGTAAGACTTGATGGCAGCAGACACTGAGGTTTCAGTTTCTACAGTAAGGTTCATACTAAACGCTGAAGGCCTCCATGCCCAAACTCCAAGACGTACACCACCACTGACCCAAAAGCACAAGACGAGTCGGCTCCAATATGCTCAAAACTGTATAAATAAGCCACAGAAGTTTGGGGAGCGATGAAACAAAACTGGAACTTTTTGGGTCTATGGATCAGCAGTACGTCTGGAGGAGGAAGAATGAGGCAGACGCTGAAAAGAACACCCTGCATGGCCGTGGCTCAGTGATGCTCTGGGGCTGCTTTGCTTCTTCTGGCTCTGGAAACCTGCAGCGTTTGGAGGGCAAGATGGAGTCAGTCAAGTATCAGGAAATCTTAGGAGAAAACGTCATGCTGTCTGTGAGAAAGCTGAAGCTTGGGTGTCATTGGACCTTCCAAACAAACAATGATCCCAAGCATACCTCAAAATCCCTCCAGGGCTTGGCTTTGGAAAAAGTTCTGGAAGATACTAAAGTGGTCGTCACAGTCGCCTGACTTGATTCATGGAAAATCTCTGGTGGGATTTGAATAAGGCGGTTGCAGCATGCAAACCCAAAAATATTAGAGAGCTTGAGGCTATTTCACATGAGGAATGGGCTGAGATTCCTCAGGAATGCTGTCAGAACTTGATGTCTGGCTATGCATCACATTTGCAGCATGTCATAAAAGCAAAAGGGTGCTACTAAGTACTAAAGATGCTTGTCAAGAAGGGGTTGAATTATTTTGAGACTGCAGTGGTCATTACAAGTGACACATTGTGTTAAATTTGGAGAAACCATTTGTAATATTATAATGAACGATTTCAGTTGTTTGAGTTGTTCACTGAACACGGCCGAACGTTTGTCAGTTTTGCCAATACACCTAATTTGCAATTGGGGTTAAATAATTTGTGCAACTGTCGAACCTTTAAGTTTTAGCCCTACATTTCTTTTGCTCTCTGTCCCTTATTTTCCTGCCCTCCTCTTCTCCTTCTCCCCCCTTCTATTTTCCTTTTTCCTCTCTTTCAGCTGCTCCGAAAAGTATTCTCAGCTTCTTTCACCTCTTTTCCTGTCTCCTCTCTCTTCTCTCATCCCATTTCCTTGCTCCCTTCTAGCTCTGCCTTCCTCTCTCCTCTTCTGAAAAGGTATCACCTCTTCTCCAGGATGTCCTGGATTCGCAACTACGCTATCACCATGGGGACTGTTACCGAGGAGATAATGAGCAAGAGCGATAGGGAGACAGGCGGATGAAGTGGTGGTGGCAGAAGGGGGAACTCCAGCTTTTTGTGGCCTTATTTGGTTTGGTAGGACATTAGGAGGAAAAATTGCAGGGAGGCAGACAAACAGGGGTGATGGATTGATCAGCAAATAAAGAGCAAGAGATGGATGAAAGGGGATGATGGAGGGAGAATGGGAGGAAGAAAGGTAGGGGGTTGTCTTTTTTTTTTCTTAAAAAAAAAGAGGTAATTGAGAGCGAGAGGCAGGTTGGTAATGAAGCCTGATCTATATTTCAAAGGCTTGACGGTACAAGAGGACTGGTAAGTGGCTCAGACGTGGAGAGAGTGATGACAGGAAGATGAGATAGACTGAAGGAGGGAAGGAAGATGGAGAAGAGATGGATTAGAGGAAGAGGATAGAGTAAGGATGTTTTGATATGAGAAGAAGAGATGGAAGATGATGAAAAGGAAATTAGAGACAAGAAAATTGAGGGCAGTGTGAGAGGAGAACGAGGTTTGACTATTGAAGAAGAGCTGTAAAAAGAAGAGGTATAGGGGCTGGAACAGTAACAGCAGGTAGGTGGTGTACTTGACTGATGTATTTGGGACGAGATGCCGTAAGTCTTTAATTAAAAGCGGGGTCTGCTCCAGTCAGTGTCATCCACCACTGATATGATAGGGATTAATACATCACATTTTCCCTACTGAAATAGATCAATACTGTCAGGCTCTGAACCTGAAGAATTGTTTTCCTATTATTTATTTTAATGGTAACTTTACAGTGTCCAAATACGGCCTCAGAAGCCAATCTACTCATAACAAGAAAGGGAAGTAAATACCTTGAATTTCTGAATAAAAGCACTCGAATTTAGTGGAAAATGAACCACATGGATGATCGTACATCTCCAGAGTTGTTTGTGTATTTTTACGATGACATGTTGTAATTTACTTTTCCCTCGCGTTTGCCCCGTCAACCTGCCTCTCACATCCACCTCGTTAATAGCTGCATTTCTGAAGATGACTTTCACACATGTTGCATCCAGCCGTTTTTTTTTTTTACGTGTAGGAGACGAGAGAAGAAGCCTAATCACAGCAAAGTGATTGAAATGAACATATGCTGTGCTAGTCAGACAAACAAGCAGTCAAGTGTGGGTAAAAAGTGTTTAGGTTACCCGCAGAGAAATATATCTTACATTTCTTAGAGCTGCAAAAATCTAGCACAACTACAGAAGTGACAACAGGCCGCTGGCGACATGGCTGGCAGTCTCAACAAAAGTAACACATTTTGGCTGATTATCTGATGTCACTGCAAGGCTAACAGTATTCATCTTGGCATAATGTGTAAACTCTTCCATCACACTAAGGTGCCATTGATTTACCCACAACAACTGAACTGTTCGGTCTCTGGCAAGGAGACACACAACAACACCAGTTTGGTGTTTTATGTCGACAAAGAACAGCGACCTTTGGAGAGTGACGATATAATGTCTTTCATCTCTAACCACTTTGTGATAAAAGTGTTTCATTAAATTCTGTCTTTGGTGATTTTCGTCAAACATACAGTGTCTCAGTATCTCAGCACAGCATTAAGCTTCCTAAACTCTAGATTTTTACTCTAGTTTGGTTGTTTGAAACAAAAACAAAAACGTAAATGGAAACGTACGACGTAAATTCTGCTGTATGGAAACATAGTTGGGGTGATTTTGGAGAGTGGGAGAGGACAGAAGGAAGCTTTAGCTGTTCTTCAACCAAGATGCTGTTGGTGATGAAAAGTTATCTCATGTTATGAGATTTTTCAATTCTTTAGCGGGCTACCAAGTTACTGGGCTAACTGTGAGTCCATTCTGAAAAGCTTTTTTGCAGCCGTACTTGAAATACTGCTGTAAGTTCAGGTCCACAAACATTTTTAAAAAGAACAAAAAGCTATAAAATAAGAATATTATGATAAAATATGATAATATTACGAAAAGCACAACATAATACGGAACCTGGAAGCGTATACGTAAAATAAAATGTACAAGCTGTAAGTTGTACCACTCGTAACAAAAGTACTGTAAATGAGACATATGGAAATAAATAGTAGATATTAGGAGGACATAAAGAGGAAAGATGTGGATCCATGTATGAAAGAGGAAGGTGGAAAACGGATGAGGATGTTAACAGTCAGCATATCATTTTTGAATCATTTAACAGCATATACTCTCAGCAGGGCTCCCATTTGACTTGACGGACATTAATATCAGCGCCGCAGATGAAGGGCGCCGCGATAACGAGATTGAGACCGAACGTGTGTTGAAGAGGGACGCGAACGGAGGCTGGGAGTGATGGTAGTGTAGCAGAAAATTAAGGCACAGTGATCAGAGGGAATTATGAGGAGGCAGGGGGGGGCAATAGGAGGGGCACGGCAGAAGAGGCTGAAGAAAGAAGAAAGTTTTTGGAGTATCCCATCCTCCCGAGGAAACCGTCTCTGTTTTGCTGTCGTTCTTCCCATATATATCTTAAATTCACATGCTCAGTCGTATACCTCATTATGTGTCCTGTGTGGACATCTGTGTGTTTTGAGAAAGAACTGACTGTCAGATGTGTTGGTCTGTGTAAGTGCAGCTCTTTGTGTACAGGTTCTCAATGTTTATCTTGTGTGTGTTAGTGTGCTATCGGGAACCCCAGCAATCTGCCAACTGCCCCCATTCTGTCACCCCGGCAGTGAATCTCTCTCTCACACACACACACACACACACACACACACACACACACACACACACACACACACACACACACACATCAATGCAAAAACTGCTCCTTAAATTCTGCCACCTCATCACCACGCTGTTGTCTTTTTTTTGAATCTGTTACTTTTTTTTGCATTGAATATCAAATTAGTAACCATGAGCCACATCAGGCTGAATGAAAAACCCCTCACAGAAAAACAGAAATAAAGAAGACTCCCTTCCAGAGACGGCAGATTTATGTGTATTATGAGGACGTGTAACCAAAAGTGTGTGTGTGTAGATGTTCCTAAAATTTCCCACCTTGGGTTAAACTTCTTGGCTGTGTTGTTACATACACAGCAATTTACATGTTGACAGAGCTGGAGGACAGGAACACCAATACTAGCAATGTCTGAGAGGAATTATTGTAAATACTATAATTAATCTCACTAGTGTACATGTTTTTTTTTTTTTAGCCCTAATCAGATAAAATGTATTTCTGTGGGGGGGGATCAGCGTTTTTAGTCCGAAGCGCACTTGTTTTTCTTCACTCATGCCAATAATAATTACAGACCCATGTAGCTTTTGTTTTTATGCACACTGGGAGGACCTCCCAGGCATGCAGAGAGCCATGTTTAGGCTTAAGAAGCCCAGTGTGCAATCTCAGTTATTTGTGGCAGAATAACTATTGATTATTGCAGAACCCTCTTTTATAATCACATAATGAATTGCTAAAAATGAGTCTACTTACTACAGCGCAGGACTAATATTTTCATTTTACCCACAACTCCCTGGAAAAAGTAAACTCTTTTCGTTCGGACTGGATTGTGTTACAGTTTCAACTAATATTCTTCACTGCATTAATAAGGAACGAGGTGAGTGTTGAGCACTGACAGCACAGTGACGCGCATGTGGCGCGTGTGAGCAATGATATTCATAAGTATTCCAAGTGACATCGCTTAGTCAACATCAGCGGCTGTGTTACACATGTTTGTGTGATCGCTGTTTCAACGCGCTCTTGTGATTTCATCAATCTGGTGCTTTAACGTGACAACAGACGGCCGTCGAACACAAGTAGTGCAACAACACAACCGTCACAGTGTTGTACAAAACACTAATAGATAATTATACAGACCAGGAAGGTCTGACATATGTCTGTTGTTGTTAGATCCAGTATTAGAGTCCAACATGTGTTAGTTTGGTCCAACTGTTTAGCAAATAGCGACATACCAGTGGCAAGATTTGAGTAAGAGTGTCAGATGTGTCGGAGAAATCTCCATAGACAGTCTCCTAATACTGCTGCATAACTATACTGATAGTTCGGTACAACATGAATCAATCTAATTCTTATATGAATATTTTCCTCCGTTTGTCTCTTCAACTCCGCTGAGAAGAAAAGCCAAAGCCATCTACCCTAAAAACACACGAAACACACGCTGACAGCTGGAAAGGAAAAACCTTGTTCCTTCCTCAAAGACAATTAAGTGAAATTGTTGTGCAGGAAACGTATCAGCGATAAACCAGAAAAATAAAAAATAAAAAAATCTCCGCTTTCCCGAGGCTCTCATGTGACACACAACACCGAATGTAAGAATTTGACAAGTCCGTCCAGCAGCCTGTCCACACTGCGGAGGCTGGAGCCAAAGTGAAGCCCTGTTTCCTCCACAGACGTGTCCTTTTGTTCATCTCAAAAATCTGCCTGCCCGATTCACAGCGGAGTGCAGTTTTCCACCCACACAAACACCTTCCACCTTAAGAAACTCCCACGTCCACCTTGACATTGCACATGCAGGCAAAAAAAAACACACATATCCTCCTCATAACGACTGCACAAGCGTTAGGGTTATTTGTCAGACTCTTATTTTAACATTCAAGTCACTAAACTCACTATTTACACACACTTTAATTTCATAAATTGGATTCTGGTATTTTTTTTTTTTTTTTTTACTCTCTTTCATGCAAATGCTTTCAGTTTCTAACACGATTGTGTTTTGTTTCTTGTGTGGATGAGGTGAAAAGAAAAAAAAAAAAAAATCCTCATTACAGTTTGTAGAAATAGCGTTCTGTGGAGTGGAGTGGAGTGCGGTTGCTGCCGAAAAGGGATTCATGGTTCCAGTTTGACTTTCTCTGTGAAGCCCGGCTGGTCTGATTCAGATGCGTTGAGAGGCTCATCCAGGTCACAGACCTGTGTTAAGAGCAACGAGCAGCACACTCTTATTATCCCTCTTATCCACCCTACTTTGTTGATGTAGGTTGTCGGGGCCTTGTGCTGCCTGAAAAGAAGCCATGATGACATAGTAATCTCTGCATTACTGCGGAGTGGAGAAAAATCTGTATTTTGATTTCATATATTACTGTTCTTTACAGTGTTGCGTTCTCATCAAGTTTGTTAAGTTTAGTTCATGTGTTTTCTGTTATTTCCTGTTTCAACTTTTTCCTCTAGTTTAAGGTTCCTTGACTTCCTGCCCATGTGTGTCCCGCTCCTGTGATTGTCGCCCCCTCCCCCCAATTTTTTCCACCTGTGCTCCCTTCCCTGGTGTATATATTGTCTGCGTCCTGTGCCAGACTGTCCTGTACCCTTGTTATCTTGGTATCTTGTTGTGAGTGCTTTGAATCTAGTCAGGTTTGTATTATGGCGCTTTTCCATTACACAGTTTTAGCTCTACTCGCCTCGACTCGACTTGGGTTGGGTCGTTTTCCATTACAGTTGCGTACCACCTCGACGTGGACGGGGTCGTCATAGCAAGAAACTCCAGTGGCGTAATATGTATACGGCACAAACACAACTAAGGACATCGAGTGTTTGGTTTGCGTGTAGCCATTTACCTCGTTCACAGTAATAATAAAAATCGCTTTTGCCAGGGTTTTAAAAACTTGTCAACGAGTCGCTCTCATGACTCATCCAGTGATGTCACTCCCTGGCCAATCAGTGGCCTGCAGTCTGTTGACGTCACATTTTCGGCTTGACTCGGCTCGCTTGGAACCCTGGCCAAGTAGGTACTAAAAAATCGCCTAGTGGAAAACCCTACAGGTCAAGTCGAGTCGTGTAGGTGCTAATGGAAAAGCGCCATTAGTAAGTATTTTTTGATAGTGTCTCTTTTTTGGTGCCTTGTCCTTGTTATTTTTTTTTGTGCGTTAACATTAGACTGCACCTTTTACAATCGGTTTTGTCGAGCTTTTGAGTCCATCTCCCTGTGTGTGCGTCTGGTCGTAACATACAGACATGACATTTACGGAAAAAGGTACGCGCACCTGGAGCTCAAGAGAGTGGAGAGAGAGCAGTGACCCGAACACATCATGGTATTAAGGAGGAAGAGTGGCTTTTGAACTCTCACAGGCTGCATCACTCATGGATTTTATTTTGCCTTTGAGGCTTGAATCACCTTCGCGAGGGACATTCTGCCCAACTCCTCGCCCTGGTGCAGTTTTATCAGTTTCAGTCTGAGGGAGAAGTATGCCACCGATGCTATAACATCCAAACGTGCACAAGCATTTACACGAAGTCGGCACTCATTTAATATCTGTTTGCTCACATGTTTCTGTTTTGTATCCATTCATTTCATCCGTGCAATTGGATTGAACATTGAAAATATAATGGAGAAAGTGCCGGCCGATTAAATGGTTATATGAGTGTTTTTACAACCTCATTTGTCCAAGTCGCATTGCAATTGTCGCAAAATAGAGTTGTTGTTTTTTTTTTCTCTGATATGAGAAAGAATCTCTCTTAACAAGCTAAGATGAGGTTTTTAAACAGCGTTTCGTTTTGATTTTTTTCTCTGTCTCTGCTTCTTTGCTGCTGCAGCCTTAATATTAGTCTGCTGAATTCAGGTCTGTGCCATGTTGAAAGTGTTGCACAAATCTTACGGGTCATTAGAGGCGGCAAAAGAACACGCATTTTTAACTCAAGTAGAAGTATAGATGTATGTGTGTTAAAAAAAAAAAACCCACACAAAGTAGAAGTTAAAACTGGCTTTTGATGTTGGGGAGGAAAGTGAATAAGTCTAATAAGTCCTTGCAAATACATTAAAACTAAAGTAACAAGCCTGTTTCAAAAATGTAAGTTGTCACACGTACAGGCGGTGGAATGGCTTTGCAAGTTTATGAAGATTTTTACTGCTGCATATTCCAAACACAAGTTTAAATGAAATGAGCACAAACCAGTTGACACATAGTAAGCCTGGAGCTTTTTGGGTCCCTGCACTGCCGAGGGCAGTTGCCCACATTGCCCAGTCGGTAATTCAGCCTCGCTTGTGTTGTGCTGAAATACAACAGACAGAGAGACCCAGACACTCCCGTGTAGTTCTGGGATCTGTGTCATCACGTCGCAGAGTTCTAACATGTTCAGTAACAAAATAGAACAGCAGGGAAGGTTAAAGTTAAGACCTTAAACTGAACAGGGAAATTAAGGCAGTTCCCTAATGGCCTGGTTTTATTTCAGAATTTCATTACCTCAAGAAGGCACACCCAGAGGTCAAATGCGTTTCATCAGCTAAAATTTGCCACAATGGCTGTCAATTCACATCCAGTTGTGATGTTCGCAATATGCTGTAATATGTTACATCAGACCTCGGTTTGGTTGGAGCCATAGGTTCCTGTGTTTCTTGAGAAAAGCTTCAAAAAGTGTTTTATTTTCTGTTATCTGCTGTCATTGTCATTGAGGTAGGAATTAGCTCTTAAATGCTAACAAAGTCTTAAGGTTTCAAAGATGCTATTGTCAGCTTTCAAACATTTCAGCTCATTAGGACGGAAGTATCTCTGTTTTATTCTTCATATTGTGGCACTTTTAGGGTGAGCGGGCTGGATTTCCTCAGGGGAAAGCACAGCAGAGCGATTTCAAGACGCAACTGGCGTTTATCAAAATGTTTTACTCGAAAAATATAGTTTCCTTTTGGACATATAAAATTCGATAACGCTCAGCACAACGCCCGGCTGTAACCGTCTCACTGCGATTGTGTCCCCCCCCTTCTCCCTCTCCTTTGACAATGTTTTGCCGAAGCAAAGGAGCTTTAAGAAAAAAAAAAGGTAGACAATGCCGTAACCAGTAACGCTGGGATTGTGCCTCAGCTATTCTGACATTGAGTGGAGTCATTTAATTTCCATATCAAAGGAGCTCCACGAAAATCACAAAAACCTGCACAAGTCGAGAAGCGCCACTCTATCGCTCACAACGAAGCGTCTGAAGAAAGGGAAGAGAGGGAGGGGAGAGAATGGCAAAGTGATTAGAGGAGCTGGCGAGGCAAAGGGTGGAGACAGAAAGACAAGAAGAAAAATGAAGCGTTTTGTATCTAAGATCCAAAAAGTGCCTCTTCCTCACAAAGGGTGTTTTTCTCTCATAAAAGGGTTTATTGAAGAGGGGGCCCAGGAGTGAATTAACCAGAGAGGAATCAGTGCTGGGATGGCAGGGGGTGGGGGGTGGGGGGGGGTTCTTAAGGGGGGGGATTCTTACCCAATGTTGTGTTCCCATGTAGTGAGCGACAGGGGAATATTGCTCATGTCATATCCCTGTGGTCCTGACGGCAAAGTGAGGAAAAGTGGGCTAATCCCAAAGCTGTGAGAGATGTCAAGTGGCACACATCGGCAAGAGCTTTGTGATGTTAGAAGTATTACAACATAAATATTAGCTGCAACAGATTAAAGCAGTCATTTTTATTTTTTTTTTAAATTCTATTTGATCCTGACCACAGCTGCAAGAGGTCCGTAAAACCCGTACCGAAAGGTTCTTGTTCAGTTTTGCAAAAGCATCAAAAGCGGGAATGCGTCTCAGGGTGTCCTCTCTTTTCAATATGTGCAGTAGGGAGTGGTTTTTAATCAGACAGTTTTTAATCAATACCAAAGCTGTCAATCCAGATTGTCAAACTGTGCTTCAGAGGATCAGAGGGCGATGGAACTTTCCAGTCAAGGAAATAACTTTTTATGATTACATATAAAATGATAGTATTCTAGAACTGTGTTGATGCCGTTGGGTAATACCAACCACACAAAAAAAGAGGAGAATCATTCAATCAATGCCAGATCACACTCTTTTTAAAGTCCCTCATTTATTTTCGATTTGACATTGACTGTTGGCAGTGCCATATGGTCCAAACAGATTCAACAAGGATGATCAGAGCTATTTTAGAGATTCACTGTATCATTACAGACACGCTCAGGAACAGTGAGCCTCTCCTCACATAAAGAACATTGTGATATTTTACCCTTACTAAGCCCACCTGCAGCCACTGATGCCTTAAACGCAACAGCAGTGAGTAAATTCATTGAACCTTGTTGGATATTCACACATAAAACAAAGGGAGGGTCATGACTAGTCTGCTGTTTTGCCACGACTCAACACAGCAGCCAAAAACAGGACTATTCTGTTTTACTTTTCAGATGCAAGCAGCAACGCAAGGCTGAGATTTTTACGAGGCGAAGCTGCATGCAAAGCGTGTCTTTAGTCGTGCTAGTAGTGTGGCTGCAGGGATGGCAAAGTCAGTCATTTGGCTCCAGACTCAAATATTTTGATGCATTGTGCATGGACTGCCATTAGATTTTGGTACACACTGTCACAGTCCCCAGAAGGCACATCCCAGAGACCGTGGTGATCCCCAGACATGTACACATCACCATCAGATCAAAGCTTTCACTCGTCTGGGAAAATATCTAATTGGTCCAAGATGGACCGGGGTATTTCGCACAAATAGTTATGGCTCATCAACAATGAATTCTGTCAGCTTTTGTGACATCCTGACTCGTTCACTATACTAACGCTGTGGTACACGAGCACATATCCGCAACACTAATGACATTCCATCAGCCTTAGCTGCGCTTTGTGTTCAGTGCTAACTAAACTAAAATGAGATCAAGTTCAGTTCTTTATTTGTCAGTGAATCTTGAATCGCAGACTCCCTCCAACAATGCTCTTGCATAAAAAAGAGAGAATAAATATAAAGTAGTGCAGAAGTTAAATACAGGAATGAAGAAACAGAGGTATGGATATAACATTAAACATAACATTATACTGTGCTAGCAGGGGGACAGTAATGATAAATGAATACTAAGGCGGTGAACATGGTTTCTCATTCCTGCAAAAAAATCAGCACGTCGTCATTGTCGCTGTCTTGGTAGCAGAACAACACTTGAGCCATTTATGGAACTTTGGCAACAATCCACCTCCCATTCACTGTAAATGGACAACAAGGAAATCTTTGTCAGCTTGTGTAAATGTTGTAGCTGAACTCAGAGAGCCCACAGTTACTCAAAAAGCCTTGGGAAATAAATATGCATGACACTCATTGTCACTTTGCCTTTGGTTCCTAAAAAGCAGTCATTTTTTAAAGCGAAGAGGTCAGTCCAGTTCACACTCTAGTCGAGAGTCTGGCGGGTATAACTGTCAAATCCCTGTGACTTCACTGCATGATGGAAAGTGGGTTAATCCCAGCACTGTGAAGAGTCAAATGGCACTTATATTATATTTTTGCACAAGTTGAAAACTTGGCGTTTTTCATACTTTGAGAAAACAAGGAATTTTAGAGATATGGGGATTGTCCAGTCGCTACAACTGCAACTGTGTTACTCTACCGTCTGCTTTAAATTATTCATGTTACATGGATGAGTGTCAAGACTGTCAATTGACTTCAGAAGCAGGCTTGTATGAAGTGGCTGTTTCACATGCCCCCGATGTCAATTTTCTCCATGTTGAAAAAAAAAAAAAGAAGTGATATTGGGACACAGAACCACCCATTCACAATGCCTTTGGAAATGTCAAAATACACTGGCACTAATGTAAAATTGTTCACACTTCACTGGAGAGACTCTGTGGGGTTGTCCTGCTGTCAAGTTCCAATGAGTTTACTTCAGCAGGCTGGCAAGTGGAATAATTCCATAATAGTAGAAACTCTTGGTGACAATCTGATTTCTGAGCTGTGGGAACGAGCTGTGATTTCAACTTTGTCACTTTTGACGTTGACAGTCAACGACTTCTGTCAATTTTGTCCCAAAGTGCAGGCCAGGCTATGTGACGCAGCTGAATGGGGGAGTCATGTAAAGTCACAAAATTCAACCGTATGAATCACCGCAGGCAATGTTTCCCAGTGACACTATCAAAAGGTCATGTGAAATGTCAAAAGGAGCAACTGCAGCCTCAGGTCATGATCACATAGGAGGCCTTTTTGAAAGCTTTTTGTCAGTCTTTTGTTATATTGGAGCTGGAATGTTTGCCTCCTCGAAACCGTGCATCTCCTCTAAAGGGTGAGTCCGGTAAGCGATGTGAGGTGGATCTATCCCTTTTGTTAGAAAAATGACCAAGAAGCATCCCCCTTGGTTGGGACCATTATGATGCATCCTCTTGAGGGGCCAGTGAGATGGTGCACTGTTTCCGTGTGCAAATTCATTATCTTCAATGGAGAAAAAAAAACAAAGCAACTCCATGGTGGTATTTTCAAGCACTGTTTTATATTTTCTCTTTTAATTTATCATTTTGATTTTGTTTTATATAAAAGAATGAGAAAAAAAAAGCTTTCATTTTATTTTATGAAAACAATACTAGACCATGTAAATACAATGTTGTTTATTAGAAGAAGAAAAACCTTTCACATAAAAAGGACGAGCACTTAGACAAACCGATAGACAAACCTCTGTCTCTGAGGGGTTCACGCTGCCAGTGGGCCACTCCCCTGTTTAAAATGTATAAATCACCTTCTGAGTAAGTCGAGTTTTATCACAAACACAATTGCGTGGCTTGTGTGGCTGTGGCTTTGCCATCATTCCAATCGGCAGAGGAGTTATGCTGATTAGGTTATCTGCTGGGATCTGGGAACATGAGGACATTGCAAAAGAGACTTTCTATTGGGGGAATAACAACATCAAGTCAGAAAATTATACGCAATTAGAAGTAAACTATGGCGAGCAGTGAAATTCTCATTATACATTTGTTTAGTTCATCTAACTGAACTACTGGCTTGTTTACCATTTGATCATCATCAGAACTGACACTGACATCATTTACTGCATCAGGGATCGGCCAAATGTGACTGATCCTAAATACAGTGTTCTTTTCGGCTCTGTTTATTTGTTGTTTTGAGCTACATTTTGATGCTAAGCTACAGCTAACTGTCCCTTGAATGTGCCTCAAGATATGCATTTGAATGTGAAAGCAGTATTAGAGCTTCACTGTGAAATTTCATGTTTTATGCAATGCCATTTGGGGTTTGCTAACATTACCAGAAATATATTGGTATGTGGTTTTTTTCCTTCTAAAACTACATAAATATGGATACATTTTCTGCACTTTCCGCTCAAGAGGCTGTGTTGAATAAATGCAGGGACTATACTATATATTATTGAAGGTCTGATAAAAAAAAAAGAGAGTTGCTGAGAAAATAAGATTTAAGTTCCATCTTATTAACAACAAACTCATAGCAGCTGCATTGTTTAGGATTCGGCTTGTAAGGAAGTAGGAAAAGCCACATGCTGTGGTTTATTGAACAGATGCAGAGGCAAGTAAGTAAGCTGAGTAATGCCTTTTCCTGTTGCTGCCACAAAGAAGCATTTAAAGTTGTGTTCCAGCTCTACTTTAAATTAAAAAGATGCTGCCATGAACAATGAAGCTTGTGAAAACAAAATTCAATAATCTGGATTTATTAACTGCACACGTTTAAGTAAACCGTATTTGTATGGCCCATTTATAAGTGCGTATGTGCAAGGACCTAGCCCCAGCTCGAAAAGACAGCACAGAAAAACTCAACACAAAGAAAAGAGCCATAGTCCAAAGATATAAGAAGAAGTTCCTTGCAGCACTTGATAGGGTAGACGACAGTGACAACCATGGTCTCAGGTTGGGTTTGGGTCTCAAACTCTGCAGTACCAAGGTGGATAAGGTCTGAAAAGTGCAGGCACAGGCCAGGCAGAAGTCTAGCAGGTGGGTGGGATGAAGTGGGTGGACAACGTATAATACTAATATTTTCATTAAAATGATAATCTGCTCACCATGGGAGCATTTCAGTGCGTCTTAACCCTGAAACACCCCTGTGGCGCTGCTCAGTCGCTCACAGTAGAGGACGGCAGTTGTGACTGTTTACAGCTGTGTGAATGTGTGAGGCACTGCTGGGAAAAGAGCATGCACGCTCAGCACATCTTCTCACAATAAAATAAAGGCCTAAATAATGCATTTACCTTAATGAAAAAAAAAACAAAACAAAGAAATGAAGTTCACAGTAATGAAAACTAGGCTAATCCCATCAGTGGAGACTGCAGTTTGACTTCAAAGATGTAAGAACATCAATAGCATCATATTGTGTCAGTATTAAACTGCAGAGAAATATTGTTTCAATGGAAAACAAATGAAGAAGCATTGGGTAGAAGCTCTGAATAAGGCTGGTTAATGCTTTTTACGGATCGTCAGGGGAGCATCGCAGCAGCTTGGTGGTGAGAACTGGGCTAATGTCTTCACTGAAGGTTTCATCTAACTTTAGTGAACTGTGCTGATTCACGTACGATACGCTTTAAATCTACCATCATCAAATGAAAGCAATTTTTTGTTATCTTTTGTGTAGAGTCACAAAGTATCATGTTCTATAGGCTCTTTGCTCCATTCAAAGTGCGCCATTGGTCTCAAAACAATTCCGTTCATCACTGTTGTTTTATCCACATCTTTTCAAATGCGGCTGGTGAGTCTTGCGCTGCCGTCGCACTCGTGGCCCGAGGCTTTCAACTGAAGAGAGAGCAAATGTATCAGCGAAGCCCAACCGTGGCATTTCCAGTACGCTAATGAGAAACAGGTTATTTCTACAAATATGATGCGTGTATAACGAGGCGGTGAGGCAGACTTGCTGGTGGAAAAATGATTACATAGCACAATGAGAGAGTTTCTTATTATGCATAGCCTCTGGTAAAACAACTCATATTTTCTGTTTAACCTGCACAGTGGAAAGCTTAAAGTTTCATAGAATGTGTCAAGGATCTCTATAGAAATACATTCTCTTGGTTGAAAACATGGTTGACCTTTTGAGTTCCTTCTGTTTGTGGGAAGCTTTCAGTTTCATTGCTTTCAAACTTCTCTTGCCGTTTGTGATTCTGCGTCTTGCACCCTGTGCTTGATGGATCCTGTTCTTAGTCAGTCAAAAACTGTGCAGACAAAGAGCTTAGATGTCTGTGCAAGCAGTCAAAAGTAAAAGTTGTGCCTCAGACATACAGACATTCATAACCCACACTCTGTCCCTCTCCCATGGATGGACAGCATTGACCTCTTTGGGCACGTAAAGATGTTGAAATGGTGGACCATATAACACGAGTGAGCTCTGTGATCGTTGATCAATCTGACAATGTGTGAATGTGTAACTGCAGTGTCAGGCTATTCTAGGTGGTTAATAAGAGAAGGAAGTTGTATTTCATGCAGGGACTGAAAACAATCTTCCACGTCAGGAAGACTTTAACAGCCAGAACACATAGTCATCTTATAAAAATGGTGCTAGAAAACCTGTATATGCCAACGTACAGCATAACGATGCACATGCCATACGGATAAGCGGTATAGAAAATGAAATGAGATGAGATGAGAATTAGATGTACTCATATGTACGATGTGAAGAGTTTGAAGTTTAGTTTTACTTAAATTTGGTTTTACATACACAGCACATACAAGTTAAAGTAAGTTATGCTATTTAATGGACATGCAGTGTTTCACCATGAACAAATAACCACTTCATTATATTATAGTAGCTGAAAACAAATGAGGCCCGCCTTAACACGGTCGACAGTTTGATGGTACACACAAACCTGGTCAGTGTTGGTCAAGCCCAAACCTTTGCTTTGTGGCATAAACAGATAGCTTCGTGGCTAAAAATATGAATATGGATGTGTTTTTTCATGCAAACAGACCTACAGGGACGTCATTTCTGATTGGTGGAACAGACATATAAAATCAATAAAACGGGGAGAGAGGAGACCAAACGTGGACGAGAACTAACGGGAAGTGACCTACTCAGCAGATAGAGTGAGCGTCCGTTGATTGCAAGGTTGGTGGTTCATACTCCATTCATCTCAACATATACCCTTCCCATCCTTGGAATTGGGCAATTGGAAGTTTATAAACTGCAATCACTGCTCTGCTGCACTTGTCCTAGCGTCCCTGCTGCCGTTCATCTCACCTGAAAGTTCTGCTTGTAACTGCTGCGATCACGTACGAGCGGCTCCTGCTGCCGGTGTTCATAGGGGATGTGGTGTGAGCTTCACTTCCTACCCAGAATCCACTTGTAGGTTCTGAGTCCCGTGTGGTTCCCATGGGGGTGGAACTGTAGTCACTTCCCGATCGCTGCTGTGCTGAGCTCTGTGTATGCTTGTTCACAGGCTGGACACCAAACATCAACTCTGCTCTCTGTGAACTTGATGGATTTGTGGGAGTGGGTCTCAGGGGTTGTGAAAAAGAAGGAAAAAAAGCTAGCTTGTTTTATAAGACACAATAAAACATCTGTATACTTTATTTCTAAATTACACAAGTTGAACCTTTGTTGAGCTTTTAACATTCGTCGCACTTTACTGACGTACTTGGCTAATAGACTACAATTGACTTTAAAGATACAATATTCATTCATTCATGTTACTTTTAAAGTTCAAACTTGTATTCAGAAGCCCTACTACACTCTGTTTACATGGTTTAATGTTCAGAAAATACATTATTTATCTCATTCCAGACTTGGCTGCTGCTTCGTGTTATCTGGACCCGGTGTTAGTGAAGAAAAAAAAACAATGATGCACAGCGAGCTGGATTTAGGAGGGTTTCAGTGGGCTGAGACAGTCGGCCTGCTGAGGGGCTGAAGGAGGTCACATGATCAACGGATCCCCTTATGACGTCATAAGGTGAGCCAAATCTAAACTGCATGTTTTCACATGTTTATTGAAAGATAGAGCAGGAAAAAAAAAGAGAGAGAGAGAGAGAGGATGTACTAGTCTCATAGTTCGGTGATCTCTAAACACATCGGGAACACTTAGTGCATTTTTCATCATGCAGGACTTTTAAGGTCTGTGGGAAAAATCAATGCTGAGGTTGAACAAGCTGGGCACCACTGCCCCAGCAACAGTAGTGGGCATTGTCAACAAGATGGGAAAAAGCTTAAGAATATCCCATTTGTTCAACAAAATCTCATGGTTTTCAGAATGTTTTGAAGCTAAAAGATATATTGATTTTTTTTTTTTTCATGGTTAACATCAGGATTCTGCTTTTACACATTTCAAAATCAGAGTTCCTCCTGTTAATGTTGCTCCCCTTTTCTGTAAGCCTCTGCTCTCTTCTTCATCTGCAAGGCTCAAACGCCCCTCCCATTTTGTCTGGACATATCAAATTGTCTTGACTCAACACTCAGTTACACTTTTGTGCACACACACCAAAAAAAAAAAAAGACCTGCAAACTCTGTCTCTCGCTCTCATCTCTACCTCTGCTTCCATCCGTCACCACCTCCTCCCCTGTGATTACCTTAAAATAGTATTGGGGTGTAGAGCGCTGTCAGATGCAAGATGAAGTGGATTTACTTAGCTCTTACCTTACCCCTGTCTCTTCTTCTTCTCTCTTTATCACTCATTCATCCAGTCTTTGTATTTTCACTCTGCAATTCCCTTTTCTCTATTTCTTTATTATTTATCATTATGTTCCTTAATTTGTCCTCCCCTTTCTCCTGTGTTATTTTTCTTTACGTCCTCTTCAATCTCTCTTATCTTAACAGTCTCCATCTATACCGCCGCTTTTCTCCTTTTCCCACAGATGCAGTTTAAACCAAGCAGTGCAAAAACTTCTCTCTTTAAACAAACTATAACAATCCTACAAATGAGCATTACTCTACCGCTGATTTGCTAAAAAGGCAGCAAAGAGTAAGAGATCAAATCATGCCATAGTTAAACAAAAATATTTTTCTCTTTGTTGTTGCATACTCAATAATCAAATAACAGTTGTACAATGAAACTACAAGATAGTTTAGCCCTCGTGTTCAGTATTTAATGAAGCAGTTTTCATTCCTACTGCAGCTGGACTTTATTCCACTTGGATTATGATGTAATCTGCAACCAACTGGTTTAATGGTGCAGCTTCAAAACCTGCACACATAAAAACCTAGCCACGTACACGTGATGCGAGTAATGCTAGCTTTTCTCACATCAAATATTTAACTAAAGAGACGACAGAGGCATGCAGTAAACAAAATCAGTACCTTCAAACATTAAAATGAGCTCTCTGAAAGATTCTAACTTGGAGGGGGAAGACTTGCTTGCTCCAACATAACGGCTCCATGAAATCGGTTGTTCTCTGGTCTTCACCTGTGTCACTGATCCAACCAAGCAGCCAATGGTCAGTATTCAAAAGTGACCAATCAAAAGGAACAGAGACACCAGCCACTGTGTATTCCATCACCGCCTACAAAGTCAACCTTACGAGCACCTTGGGAGGAGGAGTCGGCCTTGTGCTTGTCACGGTCTCGTAGGACCGAATGCTTTTCCGCTCATGGATACCTGAGCCTGATCTTAACCCTGTAATGCCAAGTGTTCAAGTGTATCATATTTGATACATGAGTTTTTGAGACCTCTACATCATCAGTGTGATATATTTTTTTTCCTGAAAAATCCTGATGTATACAACCAGACATACGCAGTGCACGGATAATCCACCAGGGATCAGTAATTCATGCACCAGAGGGCCTTTAATTGAGACATCCAATATAAATATATATATATATATATATGCAAATTGAGATTTATTTTTCTTTTTTTAATTTGTCAGAAGGTTCAATTAACACTCCAGTTTAAAAAAAAAATAGAATTTTCTGACAATTATTTCACGGTTCAGGCTTTACAGGGTTAATGTGCACAGGTTTGGAGACAAGCAGCATATTCTATATTTGTATTATTTTTCAAGCGCTTATAACAACAGTTTAATTTCCTCACTAGAGTAACTGAGGGCGGTTTTCAATCCTGAGTCATTTATCTATTCAAAACAACTCATCTCTCCTCTTTGTTTTGACCAGCTCAAACCCACAGGGAGCACTCTACCTATTTACAGGTCAAAACATGATGCCATATTTGCAGCTTATTGGCCCAGAGGTTTATGCCAGTCACTGCTGTCTTGATTTCAGTTTCTTTTGGTCTTCATCTCAGCACATACCTTGTGAATTTTTCTCCTTCTTTTTCTTCTCTCTCTCTCTCCCCCTCTCCACGGCTTCCCCTGTTTTCAATCACCCTTTCACCGTGTCTCCTCACTCATTCCCCCTGTAAATATATGCCAGTCTCACATTAAAATGACTTTCTGTAGGCTATCTGAATGTGCTGTGGGCCTTATAGGAAGCTACTACACTGCCTCTGTGAGTTACTGATATGCAATTCTCATGCAGATAGGAAGCTCGGGGGTAATGAGAGAAAGAGAGTGGCACAGGCAGACAGGAGAGAAGGAAAAAAAAGAGAAAATTTGCCCTCTAAACACAATGAATCGCCACTTTAAATTTCTGCATACTGTATAGGCTTTTCAATCTAGGTTTTTACGATCCTTGCTTAGAAGTTCATGAATAATGTGATGGAGTCTATATTCTGCCTGCATTATGAAATGCAAAGAAAAGCTGGAGAATAGGAGTGAAGGTTTTAAAGTCGCAGATACATTACTCTCCAAGCCTTGTGCAAAGGCTGCTTTTGTAATCAGCAGGCTGTAACAAGAACAACAAAAAGATGTTTGATGATGTTAGGGCCACGAAAATAGTGTATCTTAAAATATTAAGATGGAGCATAGCTAAAAACCAAAATATAAAAAAGTGGTATGGACATTGTGGATTTGAAAACCGTCATCTCCCTGGTAACTGAACCAACACCCTCACACCAAAGCAAACCCCTTGTGCTGTTTCAGGGCTGTTTTTTTTTCTTACCCTCCACTTCTACTTCTTGAACGTCTTAGAGCTCGTCTGTCACATAAATAAAGAAAGCCATTACCACCCCCTGCTCGGTTCATTTCAAACACATTTTCAGGCTCATCTTCTAACTCTAGATTTTGTGATAAGTTATTCTTCTGCCAAGACTTCCAACTGTCTGCCAACAAATCTGCCTCTATGTGTATTTGGGGTATAGCTGTTAGCATAGCTGTCTTCTAAGTGGTAGAGCCAGGCTTGATTCCGGGTTGCTGGATTGATAAATGTCAAGTCTGTCACCATATAAGTTGGATGGCTTGGTTCAGTGTCCTGTGAATTTTATGAAACTGTTTGAATGTACCGACTGTCCGATCAGACGTACTTTCTGAACAGAGATTAAGACAAGGATTACATTTGCTTTAGGCTCGAAGTGAAACTAGAAGTTTACAATACATAACCCTACAGCATTTAGCATTTACCTTTGTAACAGGACTTGTGGTAAAAAAACAACAACAAAGAAACAAACTGTTTTCTATTCATTCACAAGTTCCACAGATTTGCTGTTGGGCTCATCTGGGACTTGAAACCCAGATCTTTCACACCTAAAGCAAGAATCATACTCCTAGACCAACGATCCGCGCAAAAGTTGGCATCATTTAATCTCCGGTCAATAAAAGTTTTTTCAGGTCAGCAACTGGCATACAATTTTCATTATTTGGTATGTGTCTCATGTAAGCATGGCTTGTCCACAGTGACTTTTAGAGGCTAGTAGTGACCATTTTTGACTTTTCTCAAGGTCACTGCGAAAACCTCCTCCTTTGCCCAGATTACAGTCTTTGGACTAGATAAATTAAATCTTGCTCAGGGTCCACTGGGGCTTGCTGAAGGTAACGGAAGAAATTAATTAATAATTAATGAACCTGAGAGAAATGACCTGCCTCAGTAGGACACACGTTACACATGTATTTGTAGAGGACATCTTTAAAAGGGGGTAAAGCCTTCAAAACCCCAGCAATGAACACACTCACAAGTCTAGGAGAGTTTCTTAAATTTGGTTATTGTCTTTCGCTACAGTTGTTAGCAAAGCAGTGAGAGATGTGTGATTTTTTTGGAGTAGTTCATCGAGTGAAATCCTGGAATTCTGGTCCATTGATATCAGTGTTTCGCTAACCACAGGGCAGCAATTGGACGTCTTTGTCTGAGCAGGTGAGTCAGTGAATTCAGTTATTTTTTATCTTTGTCTTTCTTGTTCATTGTGTACAGGCCTGGAAAAGCACTCAGAGATGATCACTTTAAGAATTTACGTTATGAGTTGTAGAGCACAGCAAGATTTGTGTCCTTCCACATTTTCTTTCCTGACTCAAGCATGCACCTTTGGTGAGTACTGGCATCTTTTCATACTTGAGTTGGAGCCCTAGTAATAAAGACCCTGTGCTGAGCTTGACAGGTTTAGCAGACACCAATGACTTACTATAGGCCACATAATCCATGTTTCGAGTGAATATTCCCACTGATTGGTCCACAGAGGAAAGCTGCCAGTCTCATCGAGTTCTGGTAATCAGATGGAAAAACCAGGACTAGATGTGCTAGCACGGTGGAGCTTGTGCAACCTGCATGAATACAATACTTTGGAAAATATAGAATTGTGAAATTGAAATAGAAAATGTTGATTAATGACAGACTATCACTATCGCCTGCATGTCAACATGTAATGTCATCGGCAGCCACACCATTCTTTATAGACTTGCCATGCATTTATTGGTTATTGGTTGAATGTTGAATTATTATTCTTGTTCTGTCCTATTGTGCGTTACATTTTCTGAGACATGGTCATGTCTATGGCGGCTGCAGTGTACAATTAATATTACCATCCACGTTCTATAAATACTACATTTGTATAATAACATTGTCTGAGGTACACAGCTACTGTCTCACTCGGGTAAACATTTCTGCAGGATGGAAATTCATGAGGTAATCGAACCTGAGACATTGTCTCAACAGTATTCCCTTTATAATTGTTTTCCTCCCAGCAAAAAAAAAAAGAGAAGAGGCCATTTTGAGTCAAACAAGTTTGTATTGATTCCACCCTGAAAACAAAAAAAAGAATCATCTCCTCCCTGAATGGTCCCAAGTTTAACAAAGAAAGAGTATCATTGAGAAGTAGGGACTCTTTCTTTCTCTCTCTCTCTCTCTCTTTCTGTGCCACACCATATTGATGGACACAATAGCCTAATCACTAAGTGAAAAGGGATTGAATTTGAGGGGGAAAGAGCATTGTTGAGAGAGATGAGGAAACCCTTCTTTGTCTCCAATTGGATCACAACCCTTAAGGAAATCTTTTTAATTCCTTATCTCATTTTGTTCCTTTTCTCACACTGATGTTATCTTATGCTATCTTATCTGTACTCGCTTTTTTTTTTTTTTTTGCTTTACTCTAATTTAATTCAACTCAAATCAAATCACATTTTTTCAGATGAAAAAGAAAGTGAGTTATTTGCCAAAGCTAATTTAGGGCGAACAATACAGATAACGCATCACGTGAAAACCACTCCTGTACTGTACCGATGACTAGATAAGGAGGGAATGGAAGGATAAGGGAGTTACGCAATTAGAGAAACAGAATTGACAGAAACAGTGAAATGAAATGGGAATTACTCGAGCACTTGATTAGTCATTTGATAACACAAACCTCCTGGAGTGTTTCTTTGTCCTGCTTCTTTGAATCTCTTAACTATATCCCCCAGTTCACATATACAGACTCTTAAGTTGACCCAAGTTCAAACACAGCCTGCTTCACACATTCTGCTTGTCTGATGATATAACATTGTCTGGAACCCTGTTTTTGGTTTAGGAATTGAAGGGGAGCTCAGGCTGGCAGTCTTAAAAGCTTCAAGAGACAGAGTCTGATGATAACACCGTCTTTACTCAACATTTGCCCTGGTGTGTGGAGGTATAGGAAAGGTTTGAACATCTCTCTAGAGCTCTCTTTTTTGGTCTTTATACAAAAGCCATCCGTCGCCTACTTGAAGAGATCAAGAAGGCAACGGTGTGGAGCCAAGAAGAAGCGATGATGGCAAGCTTTTCACCCCACTTTTGAGTGTGGCCATTCAGAACACATATTTACCATTTCACCATTTTAGCTCTAGACGTTGTTAGACAACATATCGTACAACCTAGTTTTTTTAAAATATACTGAGGCAGCCCTGTTCGGAACTGTCTCATACACAGAAAAGGAGACAGTCCTGGATGCTTCCCATTCTCAGCTTAGGGTTTCACTTATTAGATTTTGGAAAGTTAAAGGATAACTCTGGTATTTTAAAACATCTTTACTTGTTTAGGATTCCAAAACAAAATTTTGGAATTGGTCTAGTAGTAAATCATCGGAATCGTCTTGACAACATTATGGAGAGGATCCCTACAGAGACAGACCTGTAAGATTTGTTTCACCGGCCGTTATATCACACTGTTCAAGGCCACTAGAATCCATTGACAAAAGCAGGATTTTATCTTGCACAGCATGGGAGTTTGCTTGTTTACTGCCGTCTCAATCGGTTAGTTTTTGTTTTTGTTATCATGTGACTTTGGAACACAACTCCTGTGTTGTATAAGGTATACTAACATTACCATGCGCGTACATTCTTCAAGCCTGTCTCTTGCAAAACTAAAACATAACTGTTTGAAACCCATTTAGATAAAGCATAACTCAGGTAACTCTCACATAAACAGAGCATTGAAAAGGATCACAAGCATTTGTATGCCAATAGTGTCCACTTCCAATAAATATTATAGTTAAAGCTAAATGCTACATTGTACGCTCTAGACTAAATACGCCCAAATGATTCTGGCGCTTTGAATCAGAATGTGTGACTCAAAAGGCCTTGGCATTTTGACAAATATTTCCATTCATTGTCTTTACCACTAATCCATAAGGGTCGTGATGAGGCTTGAGCCAATCGCATTGGGCGAGAGGCAGGGTCCACCCCGGACTGGTCGCCGGTCTCTCACAGAGCATACATACAACACATAACGACAGACAACTCTCACGTCCACACCTACGGGCAATTCAGAGTCACCAACTAACCTAACCTGCAGTCTTTGGACTGTGAGAGTAAGCTGGAGTAGCCGAAGAAAACCCCGAACAAGCACTGGGAGAACGAAACTCCATACAGAAAGGTTCAAGGTTCAAACCGCAAACCTGCTGGCCAGCAGATTTAAACCTGCAACCTACTTGCTGTGAGGCAACAGTGCTAACCACCACACCACCATGCGGCCCTTGACAAATATTTGAAAAATACAAATATCTGAATGTGTCTCCCTGTTTCTTTTTGGCAGTTCTCTATTATTCTGCTTTATTTGGTGTGTATATTCATGGTCTTTGGTCAAAGATTCCTAACGATTATCCTAATGATTCCTAATGGATGTATGACCAAATTCTAAGTATAGTGTATTGCTGAGCTGTCAAGGACACTGGCATGTTTTTATGTTGAAAAATGTTCAAGAGAAAGCGGCGACAGTGGGTAAAAGTATCTTAGCTTCCGTAGAAATGTTCGAGCTGCTTTTGCTATTAAACACTGGCATAACACTGGCAAGAAAATAATTCAAGTGGATTGTCATAGCATAAACCAATCGAATTCCTGACTAATCAAACACACAATTTAGACTGGAATCGTATCCTCATTAGATGGGTGTACCAACGTCCCGCTGGTTTCTGCAAGTTTTGAGCTGATGGCACTGCTGGACATCTTCTGATTTTGAAGGGAAGTAATGCATAATGTGTCTTTCATCTGCTGCACTAAGTTTCCTGGGCCGACCACTGCGTCTACGGTCCTCAAGATTGCCCTTTTTTTTTGTGCTTCTTCAAAAGAGCTTGAACAGCACATCACTAAACCCCAGTCTGCTTTGAAATCTTTGCCTGGCAGAGACCTTGCTGATGCAGTAGAACCACCTTGTGTCTTGTTGCTGTGCTTCAGTCTGAACATGATGACCTGTGACATCAAACTGTCCACAACCTCACCTTGGTAGCAGAGTTTGGCTGTTCTTCACCCAGTTATAAGCTTCCTACACAACTGTTTCTGTTTCAACCTACATATGAAATTGATGATCATTGCCACCTTTTTGGTATGATTGGTTAATCAAACACCTGACTATCATCGTGCAAAATCCCTGACTTAATGCAAATGTACCTAGAAAAACTGATGCTGTTATGAAGGCAAAGAATGGTCACATCAAATATTGATTTGATTGAGATTTTTCCTCTGTTCGCTCACTTTGTATTTTGTAAATCGACAAACCACAGAGGGAGGCAGTGGTTATAGAGAAGGGTTCATGCTCCCTTACCACTACTGTGAAGGTTTAAAAATACAAAATGTTAGTATGTTGTTTGTTCTGTTGTTGGCTATAATGAATATTGCAGCCTGTAAGGGCCGCTAGCAGTGCTTTGGACTTTCAATCTCATTGTTACGTTGGAAAGTGCCGTTCAATCATGTTGCCAATCAGTTGCATCACCATCCTCTCCCCCCTTTCTCTGTGCCTCCTTCTTCTTCTGTTTCCCTCTCCCACACACACACCCAAATACACACTCTGCCGTTTACCTCAGTCCATATTGATGACCAGGACGTAATAACTGAGGTGACATGGTTGACTTGTTTCTAGCAATTATCCTCTGGCTCTTTATCGGCAGGTAAGGATTGCATGTACAGTATCTCTGTGTGTGTGTGTGCGTGTGTTACCAGTATATGTGAGTATCAAATTAATCTATTATTGCATGGGCATGAGTGCAGGCTAGCATGCAAACATATATTCTGTGTGTGTGTCCGTGTGTGGATATAACTGAAAAGGCTAATGGTAATTAGCAGCATTAATGGTGTTAGCCAATTAGCCAGCGTGCCCTGAAGAGCACTGAGCATTGAAGCAAAGGGCAGGGGAGCTATTTGTCTTCTCAAGGCCAAGCTAACCGGGAAGGTGCATAATCCAGAAGAGGGCACACACATGCAAAACGCGGCACAGGAAGGTACATTAGGTGATGCACATACTAATGATATCAGCAAGCACGTGACCATTTACACACAGAAAAAGCCATATGAACATACACAAATCCACACACACACAGACAGGTACACACACACACACGCACACAAACCCATTAGCCATGTTTTAAGCTAAAGCCATCTCTCAGTGATGAGAAACACTTAACCTCCACTTCCTAAGTTAGTTGTCATGGGGATGGAGAGTCCAGTCTGGAAAAGAAAGAAAATGGTGATAAACAGAAAGGAGAAAAAAAAAAAGGAGGATAAGCATGTTATATACTGCTGTTACCGTGTAAATAGAGGGGGAAAATTGACTGAGAGGAATGGAAATCAGTCAAAGGAAAAGGCAACAAAGAGATATTTTACATGTCCGTCTCTCTTGATTCAAATTACAGCTATTTTAAATGTCAGGCACACTGTTTCTCCTAACTTATACTGTATCTGTCAGACAAAGCTGCCTGGACACACCTGCAGATCTGTATTTGTGTGGATTGGCGGATTGATTTGTATTCCGTCTGTGTGCGAGTGTGTGTGCACATGCCAGCCTCTCTATATGTGTGTGTAAAGGCCAGTTCAGGAGTGGGTTGTTCCTGGGAGAGGTAACCTTTGCTTGTAGAGAAGACAGAAACTCAGTCCGACAGCCAGAGGTGGAACTCCCTGGAAATATACACACACACACATGAATACATACACACAAACACACACGTATAAAAGCTTACAGTGTACACAAAGACACACACACACACACACACTGACATACACATGGGCAAAATTCACTTGAGCTAGCAAAGGGGGAAAAAGCTTTTCGACTGCTCAGACTGACATTAAACAGCAGCTTGGCATGAGAGGCATGTGCACAAACACTGTCTCTCTCTCTCACACACACACACACATCCTGTACAAAACCCCACACGCAAGCCTGCTTTTAAGCCTCAGACACACTTACACATTTCGCATTTCATCTTTAAAGATTTGCTGCATTATTTAACGACAGATTAATGTCACAAGCAGTTGATTTACTGTAATGAAAAGTTGAGTCTATTGACTAAACAGTCAGATATTACTTTACTGCCAGCCACTGGTTCACATTCATGGAAAGACCTTCAAAGTTGTGTAACTTTTAAAGGCTAATACAGATGATTTTTCTTTTTTTTTTTTTTTTATCCATTTTGCCTTGACTGGCAAAACTCTTAACTCAAGGTATACTGTATAGCATTTAACCTTGTTTTCAGTCACATCTATAGGTCCTCATCTGTGAATGGATTTCTATTTCCTAGTATGTTATTTTGTCTTGATTTGACAGTTGCTGAGAAGCAACAATGACTATGATATCATTAATCCACCATGAAGATTAACAGTGAACCCCATTTTTCACCTGGTGTCAACTTACAATCCAGATCTACATCTTATCTGGATTTTGTCATGTGATGACAGGTCTCTGCAGTAACACCTGGTAATAATAAGCTCTCACTGCCTCAACTTAGCACACATAGTGATTGTCTACCGATATGGAAATAAGGTACCTGAAGTTGGTAACTTGGCCAAACAACATTGTGTTTGATCAGTCAACAGAGGCGATGCTTCCTTCACAGAAGCAGGAGCCATCTGTACGTTTTTTTCATTTAAATATCAGGTGACTGAGATCTTATCACATTTCACGTTCTTTGTGCCAGCATCAACAAATATTTTTTCCCTTATCCAGATATAGATTGTGTGTCAAGTGTGTGCAGCAGTTCTCTTGTCATGTTCGTGTAGTTTATATTGGATTTATTGTCATAACGCTGTTTTAATGCTGCCTTCCTGGCCGAGCATCTATTAAAAGAGATATGAATAAAAATTGTACTTGATTAAACAAAGGGAAAAAAAGAAACTTTGACAATAGCTTTGCCATAATTGTAAAAGAAGGTAAGTAATGATCCAAACTGGGGCTTTTTATTATCTGTCGTAACAAATGTATACAGGCCTAGAATAAGTCTGAAATTGCATTTGGTTTTTTTTTGCCTGCTTTTAAATTATAAGGAGATAAAATCAGAGAAAAGCATTGTAGTTCAAGAACAGAAACTCGAGATATTTATACATATTATCTTGCTTTTTATGGGTTTTTAAATTATGGCATGAAACAGTCAAAGCATATAACGAAAGGAAGGTTTGCACTGACAAAAGAGAAACAATCAGCAAATTACACACCACATATAAAAGCAAGTTCATCCCATAGATACACATAATCACGCATGCATGAGCAGAAATGAAGGCATCCTCTCAAAACGACACGCAAACACTCCTCGTGCATGATTGCACACACACACGCACACACGCGCACGCACACACACACATATATGCACAGACTATATATCTCTCTCTCCCTCACTGTCTGTCTAATCCAGATGTGCACACGCAGGCACAAACACTTGCAGGTAAGCAGCCACTTGGATTTTTGTACACACATGAAACAGACAGTTATCCACACACTCTCTCTCACACACACACACACACACACACACACACACACACACACTTGAGGTTCCTGCCAGAGTGTGACTGATTGAATTTCAACCTTCTCCATGTCTGCAGGCCAAAGGCAGCAGCAACCGCTGAGCAATGCACATTTTACTGCTCTCTCTGCCTGCATCAGTGTGTGTGTGTGTGTGTGTCACTGATATATATATATATATATATAGTATATTTGGTTTTGTGCCTGGAAAGGCATTTTATATGTTTATTTTTGCATGTACATGACACTATCCCAGTAGCATGATTGTTGGATTTATAGAGAGCTTACATCTGATTGTGCCATTTCACTTTTCCGTGTGTAAAGGTCACAAATATTGTCATTTTGGATGTGATCATGAGTGAAAAGCTCCAGTCATCATTTAGCCATTTCATGATATTTCACATGACTTTGCATTTTTATTTGTTCTCCGTCATTTGTAGATTGTTTTTTCATGTATGTAAATGAAACTATTGATTCAAGCAAAAAAGATTGTCAGTGCTTGAGGTAATTAGTAATCACGAGCCGCAGCTCAAAAGGCCAAAACAGGATGGAAAAGTCTTTAAAGCAGCATTTAAATAATCAGACACTTTTACTCTGCGCTGACAATCAAATCAAATCAGACAGTGAAATTCATTTCCAAATTGTTAGCAGCAAGCAACCACCATCATGGCCAAATTATGAAGCCAGTAAGGATGTGCTTTAAAATTCAACACATTTAACAGCTGGTATATGGTGTCTCCAAAATACAGTATTCCATTCATAAAGTCCCTATTAGATCCACCGAAGAGGTTGTGTTTCCTCTGCTGTTTGCTCGTCTGTTTGTCAGCAGGATTACAGAAACACTCCTGGCTCCTTCTCATGAAACTCAGTGAAGGGTATAGCATGGGCCAAGGGAGAACCCATTAAATTTGGAGAGGATGCGGATTCAACTCATGAACAAGCAATACCATTGCCAAACTGCACCACCGTTGATCTCAAGCAATGTGAACGATGTGGTGCATTTTGGCTTACAACAAAACTGTTTTTGACGTGATTCTCAGAGTTTTGGAAATCTTTCTTCACATATACAGTGGTTGTGCTCGCAGATTTGCACATCACACAAGACTGGACTGTTGGTCTCGGCGTAGGTCTGTACTCTCTGTGGGCACCTCTATATACAAGTGTTCAGGCTCCTACTGTAATAACTCATTTTACTTATTTTCATGGCAAATATGAGTCTACAAGGAAGAAGATATCACAACATGAGTCTCTTATGGGGGCTCTTTTGATTGAATAACTGGGGTCTAAGCCGATTAGTATCAGCTGTTGTGTTTACCTCTTCCCTTTTCTTCTCCATGTTCATCAAGGCGTCCTGCACTTTGACAAAGTATATATTCCCAGACTGTAGTACCTCCCAAAATCAGTGACCCCAAAACCCATGATTCTTCCATGGCAGCAACGCATGTTATACTACCATAGGTTATATTTGGCTAACTATCTGTCAGCCTACTAGCAACAATTAAGGCTACAAACAACCCATGATGATCTGTGTAGGAGCTGGTGGTACACTGTTACTCTCTCCATTCAAATATCTGCTGATGTTAATTAGCAAATGTCTAATTCTCAAATATATAATACAATCCCCATCCTTTCAAACACTTATTTTCATAAAGAAACCACAGCCATTCTCACCTGGCCCAAAGAACACAAGAACAAGAAAAAATACTTCATAAGTTTGTTTGTTTTAGCCAAAGAAATCATAAAAAAGGAGCTCCATCATGTAATTAATACACATTTTAACGGTACAATAGTTACAACACCAACCACAAACATAACCTGTGTGAGTTTAATTAACTGATTAACAAGACCCAATTAAGTGTAACGTCAGTTTCAAGCAAACACGCAAACCAACCCAGAGTTGCTGATTAAATCATCTAACGAACAAATTACCGTACACTGAGTTGAAGAAGGACTTAATTCCTAATGCAGATCTTTTCCCATCACGTGCGTGATTGAACTCAGTCGGTACTGACAACATTGATCGGCAGCCTGGCAGACAGTGAGTAATAATTAATTATTAGGTATTAACTAGTAAACAGAAATGCTAAGCACTTAAGCCAAATAAGGCAAAGGGACAGCTTGTGCCACTTAAGTCAGCAGAGTCTGCACACTGCTGTAACCAATACAGTGGTCCATAACCCTTTTGTGCATTCTCACTCACAGGCAGATGGGTCATCAGCCTTTCTACCTTCGCTGCATAAGTCAGCTAGAGGCCTGATGGGTCACTCACAAGACAGCCGCTGAATGAAATGAATGCCGCGGCTCCCTCAGCATGACCTCTAGCTTGTTTTCAGATTCAATCCATTACAGATTATGTTTGGTCTCATTTACCATTCTCTATTTCTGCTGAAAGCAATACTGACCACTGACCATTTCAGCTGTAGATTGATTTGCAGGATGCCTGGGGGACAGAAAAGAGACAAGAAGACTGATGACTCAATCTCCATAATAACCAAGGCCCAGTTTAATTTGCCTTCAATTCAATCAGCTTCTTCTAAGTCAATCAGTTCTCCTCAAAAATTCAAAACACCTTTATTCTTTAGCAGGTTGTCACATCTTTGCCAATTTAGAGGTAACTGTGAATGAACATTGTATCAAAAGTAAATGAATTTTAGGGTCCAAGCAAATGATTTGAATGAAGAGAGTGGGCAATTCTGTTGTTCATTTGACTGAAATCTTGTCAGTCCAGTTTGGTTTTGTCTCATAGGTCATTTTGGTGAAGCTGATTGAGGTTGAGAGGACTAGTCCATCATCGGCTTAGCATCCAAACTGCTTATTTGTAGAATGCCTAAGGGACAAAAGGCGCAGTAATTCACAGCAGACCCTGTGCATGGACCTTTTCCTTTGTGGTGGCTTAAAGGATTTTGAAAATGCACTTTCTAATCTATTAACGTTGAAGATTGACAAGTAGCTGCAAAAAGTTGTAACCTTATCTGACCTATGCAAGGGGAGCAAAGCAGTTATTAGAATTTGGGGGATACTTGCTCTGGCTAACTGCTAACTTGTGCTCGTTATGCTGTTTTCATGCAATGTTTGATGAATGAGTAAAAATGTGAAAACCAACAACATGTTTTGGTTGTGTTCCATATTTTGCATTGGATCATCAAAAGGTGACACTAGATACAATGCCACAACAAATTCACATAAAAAGGTATTTTGAGTGAAATTTTCCTCCAGGGTCAAAAAAATAGAGGGTGTTTACACATCACAAAGTCCTTTTATGCAAATGAATAGCAGGTGCTGTGTATTCAGACAGAATGCAAGGCAAAATTTAGGTGTCATGTTATTGGAAAGACATTAGCTCGATTTAATAAGCTCTAGACATAATGTACATCTTAATTAAGCTGATGGACATATGACATGGCAATCCATGAAGTTGTTAATAGTTTTCACAGACACAAAAAAATGTCAATTCATTTAAATCTCATTAGAGGATATCAGAGGATTACATGATGCCATAAGGATCCATCCTCTGGGTGCAATGAACATTATTTCATGGCAACCTATTGAATGCATCTCAGAATCTTAGAATGTCTTTTAGTTGCAGTGGCATTTACTTATTTGTATATCACCTGTTTAGTCTGTTAGTATGATTGTGAATTAAACAAAACATGATCTATACAGGTTTTATCAGAACTGTGGTATATTAATAGGAATAGAACTACCAAAAAATTTGACTGTCACAATAAAACACTGGCTCTCTCACTCTAATCAATCAATCGAATTGTAGCAGCAAGTTACCACATGACCTAATACTCCCAACCTCTATGCACTAGATTGATACTGCTTGTACATTGCCTGAAGGACAGAGTAAGGAGCAAATGAAGGCAGGAATGAGATGAATTACCTACCTCCGTCACAATGACCTGAAGGGTCAAACCACTGACCCCAAAAGAGAAGAATAGGTGCTCCCATTGCTCATTTGGATGGATTTGGCCAGAATCTGTCTTGGCTTTGCGTCTCAAGTCATACTTCAGAAGCCAAGTGGGATACAGCAGCCTGGCTGCTCACTACCCTGGCCTTCAAACCTCCAAACTATTGATTTGTATGAAGCCTGGGGGACAGAGAAGACAGTAATTGAGGACTTGCTGGACAGAGGTCTTATTTCCATCAACTGAACCTGAAGGGTTCAAACCACAAAGGTAGAAAAAAACACTGTGCAACAGAGAGGGCCCAGACCCAGACCCCTACTCTTCAGTAGTAGACAAAATTGTTCAAAATGCTTAATGTTTGCCATTTACACAATAGCTTTTATAACCACTCAAGAACCATCTGATCATGAAAATCTATCCCAGAAAAGAATGGCAGGACAACACTTCTGTGTGGTGACAGCAGCCTGTCTGTTGAGGGCTGCTATATGATTGATAAGGAGACAGAAAAGACAATATTATGGCAGAAAAAGACTCTAAATAGGAGCAATTGTCCCAAAACAGCAGCTCTGGTCTGACACAAAACAAAAAGAATTGGAAGTTGTAATGGAGAAAGGAGTAAATGGGAAAAAATTGTTTAATTCCTAAAAATAAAAATCAAATTACTTGTTTAAAGAAATCATTTTGTGTCAGTGTGTCACAAATACATTAACATTATAGCATTGATTTGTCCTTTGATCAACTTTCCAGTTCTCTGATCACATCATTCACAGCAATTACATCTCATGTGCATTTGCTCATACATTCCCTAATTTTCATTGTGCATACAAGAGGAGAAAAGAATGTCAGACTTAATTTACCATTTGGAGAGACAAAAATTATTTATTTCATAAATGTGGACATGTGGCACCCCATGACTGCCACTGAAAACAAAAATGATCGATTTGGAAAATAAATAATGCTTCAAAGCTGCTCTGTGCAGAATTTTAAAAACTTCCTATCTGCTGCTTGTTTGACAACTGTGCCCAGCCAAGAAATAATTCCGCACATAAGGCACAGTTAAAGGACCTCCCAAATTTAAACTATACATTGTGCGGACCTGCCCATCAAGTTAGCTTATTGGTTGATTCAACTCTTACAACAAAAGTGAACACTAACAAACAAATAAACTTTGATGCTTGCTGTAGCCTTAATGCAAAATTGTGAAGGTTTTATCAACATTCTTATTCTAATAATTTAATTCATGATTAAGTCTGTTTCAGTGAAAGCTATTGAAATATAGTAACATCAAGTTGAATTATGGCAGTTTAATCTACTTTGATCACTAATTTAGAGTGGTGGTTGGCAAGATCTGTATTTTACTTTACAAAATTTTAATGGACATCTGCAAGATAATTAGAGATGAGTATTTATGTGGCCATGGCAATTATATGTAATTTACTATCTGAGTAGTAGATTTTGGATATAACACTAAATGTTACCATCATGATGGATTTGCTGTTGAGTGAGCTTTGCATCATCTCAGAGGTACAACAGCACTTTAAACTAACGACACAAAGGTAAAACTGTCAACGATCATATCACACAAGAATAGTTTGATCAGAGAGCTTGTTTGCCAAAACGTCAGGGTATTGCTTTAATCAATGAGACATTAAGCATGATGGCTCACATCCAAGGTCTCTAATGGACAGGCAGTTGGCGTAATTTCAGTGATCTGTGACAGCTGAGCTAATTTTTATTCAGGCAAAGAAGTGACTGAATCATTGACTGAAAATGTGCTCAATGTTAGGAAGCAATTCTAAAAAGTGTTTGGAAATGTACAGTACTGTGCAAAGATCTTAGGCAGGTGTGAAGAAATGCTGTAAAGTAAGAATTCTTTCAAAAATATAAAATGTAATTGTTTATTTTCATCAATTTCAATCAATATGTGGTGTGACCACCCTTTGCTATAACAGCGTCTATTCTTCTAGGTACACTTGCACGGAATCAGGGATTTTGTAGGATCATAGTCAGGTGTATGATTGACCAGTTATACCAAACAGGTGCTAATGATCATCAACTTCATATGTAGGCTGATGCACAGTCATCATTGAAACAGAAATAGTTGTAGGAGGCTTTAAACTGGGGGAAGAACAGCCAAACCCTGCTTCAAAGGTGAGGTTGTGGAGGACAGTTTCATGTCACAGGTCATCGTCACAAGACACAAGGTGATTCTACTGCATCAGCAAGGTCTCTGCAAAGCAGACTGGAGTTTCAAGATGTGCTGTTCAAGCTCTTGAAGAAACACAAAGAGATGGGCAGCACTGAGGACCATAGACACAGGAAACTTAGTGCAGCAGATGAAAGACATACTTCACTTCAAAATCAGAAGAAGTCCAGCAGTGCCATCAGCTCAGAACCAGCAGAAAACAGTGGGACCCAGGTACACCCATCTACTGTCCGGAAAAGTCTGGCTTCTGGCTGGCCAGAAGTGGTCTTCATGGAAGAATTGCAGCCGAAAAGCCATACCTCCGACGTGGAAGCATAGCCAAGTGACTCAACTCTACAAAAACATAGGAACTGGGGTGCAGAAAGATGGACTTGACTGAAGATAAAATATTTGGCTGTAGCAGAAGGCAGTTTGTTTGTCGAAGGACTGGAGAGTGGTACAATAATGAGTGTCTGCAGGCAACAGTGAAGCACGGTGGAGGGTCCTTGGAAGTTTGGGGCTGCATTTCTGCAAATGGAGTTGGGGGTAAAGAAGAAGTGACGGTGTGGCCCCCACAGAGCCCTGAATTCAACATCATCAAATCTGTCTGGGATTAAATGAAGAGACAGAAGGATTTGAGGCAGCCTACATCCACAGAAGGCAAAGGGTGAAGGCAAAGGGTGGTCACAACATATGTTGATTTGATTTAGATTTTTCTTCTGTTCACTCACTTTGCATTTTGTACGTCGATAAAATTAAACAAATACATTTTATATTTCTGAAAGCACGGGTACGTATTTCTTCACACCTGCCTAAAACTTTTGCACAGTACTAATCAGCCTAGATTTAAAAAGAGAATGTTAGTTTCTTTCAACCAAGAGGATGTAGAGGAATAATCATTGTGTTTTATTGTTCACCTCTTATCAAATAAATAGCATAGTTCCCACTAACATTGGTGATCTCCTGAAATGTTTGATCCTTAGGAAACTATGGGATGGATTGGATTGCTGTTAAATTTGATACATACATTTATGTTTCCCACAGGATGAATCCCACTGACTTTTTCCTCCAGTGGTGCTATGAGGTAGCTAACTGTCCGTTGTTTGATCTTCTGTGTCAGTGTACAAAGTGTGGGACTGATGTGTAGTTTCATTGTATCTTCTAACATTATACTCTTTATCTCTGATTCATTTCAAAGCAAACACACTTCTTCTTGACTTCTGTTTTCCCTCTCACTCTGTATCTTCTGTTTTTTCAGCTCCTCTGCGTTTAATCAACTCATGTTAATGTTTTCACCAGGGGTCATTTAAAAATGGGCAGCAGGCCAAAGTAGCCCCACAGGCCGTGGTTTGGCTATTCCAACTTTAGCCTTCCCTTACCGCACATAGTAACTCCATCCCTCTTCTTCTCATTCTTTATGGATAAGATTGTAGGCAAGGTTACATGACCCTCTGTCAGTTTGACTTAACAATTCAACTGCTCTCAGTTGGCTTTTCATGTGTGTCCTTTCTGTATGCTTTTACCCATACAAGCTTCTCTTCGATGACACCTAATACAGACAGCTCCCTCCATTCCCATGTGCTTTTCTACCTTTTCTATTTTAGCCCCAATCCAACCCTAGCCCGCTAGCGAGCGCTCTCTGCATTGAGAAAAAGACAGAGGCCAACCAATAAACTGGTTGGCTCTCCCTGCATTATAAAAGAACAGAACCCCAGTGCTAATTGGTTTTCATTTTGATCTAGGCAGCCTTTGAATAAGTCTCCCACCCGCCGGGTAATGGAATGGCCCTGACCACTTTAATTACCCACAACTGTGGAGAGAGAACCTGACTCAGAGAAAGAGAGCAAGAGGGCGAGAGATGGGATAAAGGAGGAGATGATGGCGTGATG
The DNA here is from genome assembly GCF_042242105.1 of Pempheris klunzingeri. Lineage (NCBI taxonomy): Eukaryota > Metazoa > Chordata > Actinopteri > Acropomatiformes > Pempheridae > Pempheris > Pempheris klunzingeri. Next base: position 7,827,216 of record NC_092020.1, read on the forward strand.
GGAGAAAAATCCAGTTGCCTCTAGGGCGGAATGAGTGACATCAAAGAAACAAAGAGTGTTAAAGAGGAATTTATGCAGTAGCGCTAGGAATTTGACCAGTGTGCATGAACATGACAATATAATGCAATACAATAACCTTGTTGTCAGTGTGTAGTACATCATTGTACAGTGATGATCATGTCACCTTATGTACAGGGTCCAAGGCATAAAACAGACGAAGACTGAAACAGACAACTCTTCAACTCTTGTTGCTTTCAACATATTCTATTAATGTTCATTAAAACCTCGAAATGTTTTTTTACACGGCATAATGCTGACAGAAAGCCTTTATGTGCTGGTACTGACAATTACTTTTGTAATAATATCTCCTGAAATTCCTATTTCCTTGTGAGTTGACACTTGCTGTGGCTGTAGACCTAACTACTTGCTGACACATGAGTTAGCCAACATCATCTCCCGTATCACTTAGAGAGATTCTTCAGAAGATAACCATTGCTGGTGTTGCCAACCCCACACCAGTGGCAAAAAAGTGGAACAACCAAAAACGTAAATCTAAGGTGTACTTAAGATTTTAATGGCGAATGTCCACTGATGTGTGATGTTGTGTCCCTCGTGTTCATGTTTGTCTGTGAAACCCATTTTTATGCCCCGCACAGGTTCTGAAAGGGGAAAGGTCACAGCAGCCACTTGGCTGAATGTCAGTTGTGATTAAAATCAAGCATGTTGCAAGCAAATCAATCGTGCAGCCATTTTTGGAACTCATGTCCAGACATAAAACATGTTTAATACTGAGGAGATAACCAGGGGATCCAAACTGCCATCCAACTTGTGTTTCACATACTTCTATAATGAATAACTGTCCATGTGAGTGGACAACACTGTACTTAAAGTACTTAAATCTGGCCATTTTATATAAGAAACACAAAACATTTTAATTCAGTATTCAGTAATTTTTCATGTTGCCGTGTTTTTGTGCTAAAAGTTTGCAGGCAATTAGACATTACATAAATACATACATAAGCAATTGAAGATGGCGCCGCAGATGGCAGCCTCGGTACTTTGCTCTCTGGTACTTTGCGTGTTTTTTTGCGTTTTTCTGGCTTTCTGCTCCCCTTCTCTGGTCACTTTAACCAGGGAGGAACTTTTAAACATTGGAAAGTCCACTACTGGAACTTTTAAGAGTTCTATATTGTTTATATTATCCTGTTCTCCCCTTCTCTGGTCACTTTAACCAGGGAGGAACTTTTAAACATTGGAAAGTCCACTACTGGAACTTTTAAGAGATCTATATTGTTTATATTATCCTGTTCTTTCCTTCTACTGTACATAGAGAGTCAAGTTTCACCAAGTCTAATTCCTTGTTTGCCTGTTCAAACTTGGTCAATAAAGTTGATTTGATTTATTACAAAGAGGACGGTAACAGATTTAATTGTAGTCTACTTTTCAGTTGCAAGCTAAAGACATGTGGAAGCTAGTGTAAAATCGTTTTCAGGAGGTCAGGTGGGGCTGGTTGTCCCACCTGAAATATCCAGTTGTTATGAAACTATGGCTTTGATAAAAGCTAGATTTATTTTCAAAACGAGAGATTCCTTAATTTTACTTCTCATTGAAGAAAATATATATCGATTTAGCATTCAATTCATATTCATGGTCCAAACAGTGAGACAAATATACTAGGTACTGTAATTGTGTTCATTTTCAAAGTGCTATGGTGTCTTTTTTTTTAACAATCACTTCACTTGCTAAGTAGCACTTCACATGAGTACAAAGTGTGACAACAGACCCTGTTCTCCACCACAGTAAGGTGTGCAAAAGTCGTGGGCTACACCTATATATTTGATTTTCTGTATGCATTATTGGACATTTTATATATGATGCTGCAAATCTTATTTGTCTGCATTACATCTCTTTTGCTATTTATAAAAGGCTTCAAAAAGATCTACATTTGATAAAATACTATTGAACCCAATTCTACTTGGTGATTAAGGTCAGAATAAGGGTCAGGGTCAGGGTAGTACTTTTTAATTACAGTATACATTGTGTCTATGGGAAGTTCCCACAAAGATAGTGAAACATACTGTGTGTGTGTGTGTGTGTCTGTGTGTGTTAGTGTTCTTCTCCATCTGTGTGTTGGTATATTAGCCTTGGATGCTCATCTTAGGTGGCTTTGAGGCAAGGTCAATGGGCCCTGGTGACGGCCTGAACGTCTACCATCTTGGGCTCGGACCGATAGATCATTTTGATCATTTCGAGCAGGTGAGCCAGGGAGTTGTGTTGAGAGAGAATATTAAATTTTGATCTTGAGGGTCAATAGGCCACTGCTCTGAGGTCTTTTCTTATCCTGGGACCATCAGGGAAAAAACATGTGAGTTGTCATGTGATGAGTTATGTTCAAGCTTCTAAGTGACTCATTCAGGCCCCATGCCACAATTTTTACCAATCAATGTCAAATTAAATGTTGAAATGATGAGTGATGCTACATGCTGCAGATCCCTGCGAGCCACTTTGACCAGCAGATTTCATTACTCTCCTATTTTGGCTTTTGTGGTGTCATTTACCAGTTAAATGGCCACTGAGGTTATGGTGCTAAATGACATTTCAAAGATGGACAAACCCCAGCCTACCTCCCAGGTTGTCCCAAAAGCAGTGGTTGCACCACAATACTGCAGGATAAAAAGAGATGAAACTTTTCTGAATTTCAGCACTTGAATATGCTTTACCTTTTAATTCAAGTACAAACAAATCACCAAATTTGGAGTTACAGTCGACTAATTTGCATTTTTGCAGCATCATGTGTCAATCAGCGTCAAGAAAGCACGGAGAAGTGAGTCTAATCAGATCTGCAACACACAGCTGTCATCTCCAATCTACCCCATGGTGGTGCATAGAAGAAAATAAACTCCAATTGTGTTTGCTAGTCTACTGAGACTGCAGTACCAAGAGCTTCAAGTTGGTCTAATCTATCTCAGTCACACCCACTCATCTGTTAAAAGACACTGAGTGGGTGAACCGAGGTAAACACTGCAATCTCCTTGATTTAATTCCTCTTTAGTCATGACAGGGAAGAAGAGGGGAAAGGTCTTTGGAAACAGGCTGAAGTTGTGGCAGGACAGCTAAATATTGTCTCACTTCTGTTTCTGTTTTTTTCTGCAACTCTCTTCTGTCCCACATGTCTTCGTTTTGACCCCTCATACATTATTTCTATCTGTTATCATTACTTTGTATTCGCCAAGGTCATTCCTGAGATCTGGGAACATTTTTAACACTTTAGCAAAGTCTGACAGGGCAAGAAACACAAGAGGTCCATTTTTACTTCTTCTTCCAGAGGGCAAGCAGTCAGCGTTCCTTCCACCACTGTTTGATTATAAACACGGAGACAGCGGCCACATGAGTGAGTGCAGCTGCTGTATTTGTGAATGGGCGTGAAGTTGTACCGCTGCCTTCTGAATTGATGATGGTTGAACTCTTTTTCACTTTGCAGCAACCTTATTTATAATATAATATAATTTCTATATAGATCAACTCTTAAAAACAGCTCTGAAGAAACATATTTGAAGTTTGATTATCTGGGCCAGTAAAAAATGATATTGGTTAGGAATATTCTCCATATTAATCATGCAACATTCCTACAACATGCACCTTTTTGGCTATATGATGGGTAGGTGGATAGCGGCAGCCTGTAGCACACGGTAAAGAACTGTGGCTGCGAACCTGAGCTCTGCTGCCGCCCATTCCAAAGACAAAACAGTGACGATGCTGGGTTGCAGATGCAACTGTAATTGCTCACTGTCTGAAAGGCACTTCTAGGCTTTTATTTCTCTGGTCTCCTTGCCCTTGTCTACAGCAGCTTGCATGCGTTGCTGTAACTACTGAGCTTTGCACCATGTCAGCCTCTGGATGCGTCTGGCCACACCAACCTGGTTTGCCAGGCGAACATATCAATTTACAACAGAGAATCTTTCTCTACTCTCTTCTGTTAGTCAAGAGCCTGAATTCCTCCACGCACCCTTCCAGGTGCTGTTACCCTGGCAACTGACCTACATGACCTAATGTTACCTCAACATCATGCATTGTTTACTTCTCACCAGCCTGTTCTCATTCCCTGGGCTAACCCTTATGTTTTGGTGTCCAATACCAATGCATGACGTACACTTTAGCATCTGCATGAGACATCCTTTCTGCATCGCTATGAGATGCTACAGAACAGTAGAACAAGAGTTCTCGTGTGAAAGGGGTAATATTATTTTAACCAAAACCATCATCTTTACCTAAACCCAGCCAAGTGGTTTTAGTGCCTTAACCTAACCAAGCAGTTTCACAGCGAATCAGCACATTATTATGACAACAAAGGTCTGGTATGCCTGTAGAAATATTCAGCCTGGGACATCCGTATTTGAAGATAAGATATTCTTTTAGAAATCCCACGATGGGGAAATTTACAAGATCAAGGGAGAACGCGAGCACAGTCCCCCACTACCAGAAATTATGCAGGCGAGATTCCCACATTTAGGGAGTTTCCCCAATCGCAGGGGTCAGCACACTGGAGTGTGATGGCTCAACCTTGCCCTGGGTGACACAGAAGGGTGCCTTGTGTATCGGTTTCATACTCCAAATGGGCTGACAAAGCCGGTTCATACACACAATAATAGCTGCAACCACCTGCAACATCTGCCCGAAGCCTAACCTGCCTAAATGATGAACATTCTGCTATTTGCGATCTACTGAGACCTCTGTTGGACGGAATAATCAGTTATCATTAAATCTCGATTTATCTATTACTACCAGAAGCACACACAGGAGGATTGACTCAAAAGCTCGACGCAGGGCAAAACAGATTTAAAAAATGTGCAATTTAATGTTGCACGAGATACAAGAAGGACAAGGCACCAACAGACTGTACAATATGTACAACACGATCAGACACTGGACAGGGGGAAACACCGACTATATAGACACCAGGAAAGGGGCCACAGGTGGAAACAATCAGGGCGGAGCAGACAATCACAGGAGCGGGAAACACTCAAGTGCAGGAAGTCAAGGGGCCTGAAATGAGAGGGAAAAGTTGAACGCCACGATAAAACAGGAAATAAGAGAAAAACACTTGAACTAAACTCACCAACTTGAGGAGACATAACAGTATCAAGTTCAGTATATGATCAGCACATTGCCCATCCCACCTTTGATTCTCATCACCAGTCTTAATGAATCAATTATGAAAACTGATTGATTTGAAAGGATTTTACTTAATCGTTGTCCATTATGTAGTTTACACAGATGGTTGGATGGATAACGAGACGACAGCCTCCAGCAAAGGGGAGTGAGTAGTGATCCGTAGCAGCTCCCTGTCTAATTTTGTGACATTAAACTATATACACTTCTATGAATCTTTCTAAATATCATCCTGACGTCACTTTCAATAGTTTCCAAAGCAGCTTGCTTTGTTTTCTGTTTACACCGCACTATTAGCATTTTGGAACAATTTGCATGGATCAGCATTGAAGCTGGTCATCTCATATGCATTAGCCATTGTGAAATGCTTAATGTATCTCATGAAAGGTGGACGAAAGCTTTTCTTCATGAAGTCACTTGATGTTCTCTTTGTCATCCTCTTCACTCACCTCCTCTTCTTTCCCATCCACCTTCCCTTTTTCTACTATTTTCGCTTGATTCCATTTATTACCTCTCCATCCCACTCTGCTTTTCTGCTTCTCTGCTACCACTTCCTCTCAATTCATCTTCCTCTCCTCCTCTCTTTTTGTGTAGGTCTGCTGGCTTAACTACTTCTGAGGTGTCTACGGTACTGTGTGTGTGTGTGTGTGTGTGTCTGTGTGTGTGTGCGTGCGCGTGTGTGTGTGTCTTTAGTTTAAAGTGAAATATTTCTACAAGGCTTTTGACCTTAGAATCTCAATTGCTCTCACAGCAGGTTCATATGCACACACACACACACACACACACACACACGTTCACACAGACACAAACACACATTCTCTGCTCTGTCAAACATAGTCAGTGTCCCGTTTTCATGCATGTGCATTACTCCTCCCTGTACTTTGTGTGCTGGTTTTGTTTATGCCAGCAGCACTTTCCACTGAGAAGTAGACCTGTGTGTTTTTGTGTGTTTGTGCATTTTTTATGTATTTATGTGTGTCACACTGTGTTTGTGTGTGAATAAGCTCTTCTGTGATTTGTAATTCCTCTCAGCATGTGAGAGTCCGTGTACATGTATCCGTTGCTTTGTCTGGGTTTCTCTCATTTTGTGTAGTCTTTGAATGTCTGCATACGGTATTTGTCTGTATCATTGCATCAGGTTTTACAAATGCACATTCAGCTTTTACCAAAGCCTCAAAAACACCTTTTAACATTCAGAAAAGTTTCCATCAAAAAATATTACTTCATGAGACAAAATACAGTTGCATACAAAATTATTCAACCCCCATTGCAAATTAGGTGTACTGGCAAAATTTCAGCTTTCAACTTTCAGCTGTGTTTAATGAACAACTTAAACAAGAAATATGTAAATAGCTCAACACAACTAATATTACAGGCGGTCTCCAAAATCCAACATAAAACAGCACTTTTAATGACTAATGCAGTCTCAAAATAATTCAATCCCACGAACAGAATCCCTTGTAAGAACACTCACTTGCAAATCAGGTGTTGTCTCTTGCACACCTGATGCAACTAATCAAGGGCTTCATTAGCTGCATCAGGTGTGCTTGAGAGAGGAGATCATTGCCTTGCACAAACAAGGGAAAGGATAACAAAAGATGCCAAAGGCACTGAATGTTCCAAGAGATACTGTTAGAAGCATAGTTTGCAAGTTCAAAGTTAAGGCAGTAAGACAAAGCTGTCAATGGCTCCAAGACGTACACCACTACTAACCGTAAAAAGCATAAGACAGCTCCAATATGTTCAAAACCATTTGAATAAGCCACAGAAGTTTGGAGATTCTGTTCTGTGGAGCGTTGAAACAATTTAACTTTTTGTGTCTATGGATCAGCGGTATGTCAGGAGGAGGAAGAATGAGACATACACTGAAAAGAACATCCTGCTTGGTGATGCTGTGGGGCTGCTTTGCTTCTTGTGGCACTGGAAACCTGCAACGTTTGAAGGGCAGAGATTCAATCAAGTATCAGGAAATCTGAGGAGAAAAAATTGTGCCGTCTGTGAGGAAATTGAGGCTTGGGGCGTCATTGAACCTTCCAAACAAGCAACGATCCCAAGCATACCTCAAAGTCCACCAAGGCTTGGCTTCAGAAAAAGCCCTGGGATACACTAGGGTGGCAGTCACCTGAATCTCAAAGAAAATATCTGATAGGACTTGAAGAAGGCTGTTGCAGCAAGCAAACCCAAGAATATTAGAGAGCTGGAGGCTGTTGTCCATGGGCTAAGATTGACGCTGACAGAACCTGGTGTATGTTTATGCATCCTGTTTGCAGCAGGTAATAATAAGATAAACGGTTCTCTACTAAGTAGCAAAGATGCTTGTCAAGAAGGGAATGAATAATTTAGAGACTGCAGTAGTCTTTAGAAGTAGCATATTGTTTTGAATGTGAAGAAACCACCTGTGACAATAGTGTGTTATTAGTATGTTGAGCTATTTCAACATTTCTTGTTTGAGTTGTTCATTGAACATAGCCGATAAAGAGAAGTGAGGTTTTGTCTTGCAAATCTTATCTTGGACACAGTGTGAGATTTTGGTATTAATACTTTTATTATTTGGTGGTGCTACACACTAACACAGTGAACTTAGGACAGGATTGGATACCAAAATAACTGACATGTGTGGGCTGCTTTGTGCTCTGTACCTGACAATGCTGATAGAATGGCACCTAGCAGTCGGACTATCCAACACATTGATGTGGACCACGTAGAAGTATAGATGAGCCAGCGCTTCCACCAGCTCTGTACGATAAACAAGGCTGAACTGGACAACAATTTTTGGAGCTACAAACAGCTCAGCTCTTAACAGGAAAAGTCTCTTTACCTTCAGTTCACCCAACAGTGAGAGTCTTCCCGCTTAGAGGTTAGCAGTATCTTAATTTCCACTCTAGTGTTGATGCCACCTTGTCAAGGTGCTCCAACATAGAAATCCAGGCACTGTGAAATAGCTTGGAATGTAGCCAAGAGCAAATAGCATCACTAACAAGAAAAAACAGTCATCACGCTCAGCAGCCTCTCACAAGTGACAGCTATGAAAGAAAGGAATGAAAGAAGCAATACCAGATCTATGAGTGTGCAGTGAGAGATATCATTTTAGATTTCTGACATTCCTGAAAGCACCCAGATTATTCCAAAATGAACGAAAGAGTTGATAATAGCACAATGCTGCAATTTTTTGGTTGCGTCATAAATCGTTTGGACCACAATGCACCTGTTCCTCAAGTCTTTCACAAAGGAACTGGTGTGTTCACCTCCTGCTGACAGCACCCAATTGTCCAGGAATGCTACATTCTCCTTGGTTCTTTACTGCAGGTGCATTGTGAATCGTCTTTTTCTGAGTACTTTCCCTTGGCTATGCCTATTGGACTTAAGTGAAATGCTAAGAAAACTGGTGGCTCAAATTATCCAATTACTAAACTATTATTTAGTTTTCTCTCCAACAACCAGAGAGCTGTGCTAGTCACATACAACCCTCCAGTCCTTTCAAGTCTAAAGAAGTTGTAATTGAGGCAAATATATGGTTAACAGGTCTACAGTCAGAAGAAGCAATATGATATATATTTCAACAGGTAATGTCAGAGATGGTGAGAACAACTGAACACTACGACCATTTATTCAGTGTCAAAAGCAGAGCAGTTACACTGGGTGTGGAGGCTAGTTTTACTGAATATTGGTTTATGATACTCATACAATATGACACTTTTAAATAAATACTGTATGTAAGATTTAAGCGTTTGATGACAGGCATCAAACACCTGTCTCAATTTTGGATGGTGAGTCTGAATCCCATAAAAACGACCCTTACTAACTAGGAATCTACACACCTCATAGATTATGGTTGCTTTTCTTTATGTTGCATTACAGTTAGAATCCTCAAATCCTGTTCTTGATACTATTAATGGTTGGCATTTTTTTTTCAGCACTACCAATTCAACATATTTACATTCTGTAATTACCTCTCATACACAAGGGATTTACAGGAAACAATGCATTTACTGTTACTACTTTATCTTATTAATAACAGTCTTACTGTTTATGCACTTTATGAAGTTCTTGCAAACAGGGAAATGCAAACATTTCATTTTTTTTTTTGCAAACAAAACTACTTGTGCTGCTTCACATTAAATAGATTCAATGACAAACAAGAGTGCAAGATTAAAATGCAGGTTGAGAGATACATAGGTGGAAGTATGAAAGGAAGCCACTGATCCATGGATGATGCACCATAAAGAGCATTGTGACTGTGTGCGTTCAAAATGACCGAATGACCTCATTTCACAGGTGTCATCCATTCACATAGCTGACAATCAGTTGAATCATTACATTATATTTTACATTTGCCCTTGTTGTGACTAAGGGAGCTCCCACATACACACCCCTGCCCTTTTATTCAAAAAACTGAGATAGACATTGGCTTTATTCAGACAGCAGTATTCAGTCACTGTGAATGGCAGGTAAATAGACATTGATTGTCGATAATTGTCACAGTGCTCTATGGATTTGTGCCGGCCTCTAGAAAGGGCAGATGCTATCTTGGTCCCGACCATGGCTGAAGCTAAATGGAGAGATGCCGATATCTCACTCAGCTAGATTCAGAATGGGACAGCGAGATGAATGTCTCGTCTCAGGCGCTTTGTGTGCATTTGTGTGTGTTGGTGAATGTGTCCATGTCACTCAGCCACACGCATAAATAGGCGAGATAGACAAATGTGTGGCACTGGTCACTGTGTGTTTTTGTGTCTCTTTCTTCTACCCCTGCTGACCCCTGTATCCATTTCTCTGTTATCATATCTGCAGCCAGTCTGTCTTTTGCTCTCTCAATAGCTGTTTCCTTCCACCTTATTTTTAATCATGCTTTATTAATTTGCGCATACTAAACAACCCAAGTGGAAATGCTGAAAATTTGAAAAAGTTTTTACGTTTGGCTTAGATGGAAAAGTTGGTGCATCAATAAATGAAATTGCAACAAAGTGCATGAAACAGATTTAGCAAATAAATGATGGACTACATGAAGCATATGACCTCAACGTCCACTAGAGCTCCTGCTCTGCTAAAGAGATAAAAACAGAGGCAGATTAAACCAGTCTCCTCATCGCTCCACACAGATCTGACGTAATCAACTCTGTAATATTAATACATGGAGCAAAAAGAAATATCGTATTTCCATTTGAATTTTGAACATAGGTTTTCACAGTTTGGGCTTCGACTGATGCTCTTTTAATTACAACATCTTGCTGCCATCTCTTCTTCTCCAATGGAATAGGGATTTTCTGTAGACTGTGGCACCGCCCACAACTTATCTTAAAACCCCTCTTACCTAATCTTACTACGTTGTACAGAATGTGACTCAGAGGCAGAGCGGTTCGTCCACCAATCAGAAAATCAGCAAAGTCGAAAATACTAGGAAGGCGCTGTACAAGTACAGTCCATTTACCGTGCGCATTTTCTTTTGCCAATTTTCTCAAATAACAAGTAATATATTTGGATATAGACCTGGCTCATGTTTTAATTTCTTTCTTCTTCTGTTCCCTGTCCTTTTTTCTCTCATTAATGTGCTTAGTGCAGATTCCCATTGTTGGAGCTGTGTAACGGTGAAGATAAACATGCACTGATAGGACAAAGTAGGGAAAACATGCCTGCGAGGTACAAGTCTCATCCCCGCCTCACAGATTCCTATCTACATCATATATTTTTAGGCCATTAATGAAGCATGTGTAAACAATGTTTTCTTGAATTTTTCTCGACCTTACACTAATGAAATGTCAGCAGTTACAGTACATACTGAATATGTGTGTTATAAAGAATGTATGTATGTATGTAGAATGCAGGGAAAAAGACCAAGAAAGAGACCACTATTAAAACAAACTCACCCTGTCAGATAGCAGAAGTGCGAGACAGATTCCAGTACAAAGAACATATCGAAAATAAATGATATGAAACTTGAAGTGTAAAGTACTAAAGTCCTAGTGAGTACCTGGAGAGTGGAGTGCATATTACACCACACACTACAAAACGTTTAGGACAGAAAGAACAAAATAGCCTATAAAGGATTTTGCTTTTTTTCTGCTGGACCTACAGTAAGGTATCTCCTACTTACGTCATCAATTATCAATTGAATTGCATACTCAACCATTATTTACGCCAAAGGATGACGCGAAAGCTGTCATAGATTCGAGGTGAGCACAGAGACACATTTGACGGATGGATGCAAAAACAGTGTTTTAGGGTCAAACTCTGTGCATACGTTATTCTGCACAGCAAAGCTCAAACATCCGAGTGAGCTACCAATAAGCAAATCACAATAAATGCCCCAGTCGTCTGCATATGTCAGATTTTATTTTGGGGTGTAAAAGTTAAAATGGGCACCCCGAAATATAAGTGATTATTCTCTGGAAATTATGAATATCCTCAGTAAATTAATGGAAGTCAGGGCCATATGTTTTGTTGATGTATTACCACTAAGTTCAAGTGGAAATTTTAACCTCATGATTAAAGCAAAGACTTGTGTGAAGTGGACGTAGCCACCGTCACGTCACCAATTGGTTTGCGGACTGAGTTTTGAAGCCTCAAGCCTTTGGCTTTATGGGCTTCAACCTCTTGGTTTCATGGCTGTCTCCATCTTGGTTTTTTAGAGTCAGGAGTGACATTCATACCACCGTGTTTGATTGGTTAGTCACAAGGTAGTCCCACCTTAAAACATCCCCTGCTTTATCATCTATTTTACTCTAAATGGGACCAAAATGTACAAAACGTATATCATGCACAAGCGGTTGAGACCTTATATCCATCACAAAAGTGTTCCCTTAGCTAATAAATCTAGTGAGAAGTAGAGCCATTTCCTCACAGACTTCCATTCAATCAGACTTGTTTATCGCAGCCAACCAAATTGCCCACTGCTGGCCATTAGAAAGAGTGCCGGTTTAAGGTACTTCTACATGGGTTTCACTTTTCAGAACTACAATCTGTGGCTTAAAGGTCAGTGGGACATCATCTTTAGTTATCATCTGGGGTGCATGGTTATCCATATCCATTGGTTCTTCTCTTTGCATGACAAACAATGTTTTTCTTGCATGGGAATGATCAAATGGTCCACATGTCTTCATCTTCAGCATGAACAAAATAAAGCAGTTAAAATGCAATTTTCAGCCATCTGCAGCTCACCTGAAAAATGTTCCCTAAGTGGTGTCAAAGTAACACTTTTACACCCAATATGACTCCTCTCGCAAAAGCTTTATGTGGCAGAAAAGAGACCAACTCTAGCAGGGAAATTTAATTACTGGTGCAAACGAAGGGAAAAGGGCAACGATAAAGAAGGAAGAATGACAATGTATGTAGATAATCTGTATGTAATTGACTGCCATTGTTCTGTAGTGAGTGTAATTCATTCTGTCACCCTCTGCGATGGCAGTATATGGAACTGCAGTGTCATAATAACAATAATGCACCAACTGAACTGAGCTGAACTTAATTATTTCAGCCTCAACTGAGAGACAAACAAAGCAGGATGGCAACAGTAAACTATGAATATGTCACTGAAGCAAATAACATATCTGACTGGCCAATATGCTGATGAATGCCACAGCCCGAGGGACAATGTGTGACTAAGACACTTGCAGAAAAACACTCAGTATTCCCTTTACCCACTTTTTTCAAAATTGCATGGTTATACACGTCGTTTTTTTTGAGAATATCTATATTTTATAAAGCCTGTTTTTTCCTGTGTTCGTCTATCACCTGCACTGAAACTGAAGAAAATGACAAAATCGGAGCTTGAGCCAGACTCAGATATTGCGAGAGAGAAAGAGACCTTGAGATTGATTTTGCTGTGTTCTCGCCGTGTGAAAATGGAAGCAATAGAAAGGCAGAGGGAAAGACAGAGTGATGTGGAAAGACAAGGAAATGGAAGACAGAGCATGGTAGATAGAGATATAAAGTGACAGAGGGGGAGAAGAAAAGGCTTTTCTCTCTGAGAGAGAAAAGTGAGATGATGTCATGATAACTGCAATGAGTTAGAAAGTTGGAGTATAGAGAAAGAAGAATGATAATAATGGAGAGGGACAGCAAAGGGGAAAAGAAAGGGAGGGCAGGGGATGAGAGAGAAGAAATGGGAGAGTAAAGAGATAACAATTTGTTTCTATTTCCACGGCAGCCATCAGAAAAACAGATGGAAGCAGAGGTGTTCAACTTGACCTCAGACAATAAATTTAAAGCTGCTGTGATCAATATTTTTAGACCTACAATGGAGCACATGAGTACTTGCATGTGAAAGGACTGTGCCGTTCCTCTCGACACTGTGAGGCATTTCAGTGCCTCATTGTTTGCAGTAGGAACAGCTGTTGGCATCACTGATACAAAAACAAAGTTAGCAACTAGTTGGTGAACATAGTGGAGCATTCAGCAGCTAAAGAAACAGATATTTCTCTCTTTAGTTGGTAGAGACCATAATAATAATGATAGTAATAATACATTTTACTTATGGAGCACTTTTTTTCATTCATTTCATTTCACAAAACATTAAAAATACACATTAAAAGGCAACAGAGTGAATAGAAAAAATTTAATTAAAGACTTGTTTTTTTTGTTTAAAAGATTTTTAAAATATGTGCTTATAACATCTCACTCATTAATTTGGTGGCCATTTTTAAACATTATCTTTATTTTTATGGGATGATGATGATGCTGTCAGCAAACGGTCGTGTGCTTGCTGTGGTTGATGCTCATATGTTGTTATGTTGCTTCCTACATCTGCTATAGCGTTGAACAGAGAGAAATCAGAACAAAAGTCAGTTGAGCACATTGAAGTTTAATGGGAAGTGGATAGAGGTTGAAGTTGACATGACTTCAGGTCATTGGTCAGCTGTCAGATGCAACAATGGCTGCCATTGGTCCTTTCCGTCCACTAAAAATGCTTGTTTTTGCATTACGGGAAGGATCCCTTCGGAGGCAGATCTGTAATAAGCTAGAAACAGTCGTCATCTCGCTCTGTTCAAAGCCAAACAGAATAATGCCCGAGGTCAAGGTGATCTACTGGACCAATTCCAAGACTTTTTGTACCTATTAGTCATTTCACACCCAAAACCCAGGTATAAAAATACCAAAGCTAATGTAGAAAATTGTAAACAGACTCATTTTATTCAACCCCTAGTCAGCCATGAATGTCACTTCAAACCTATGAAACAAGCTAATTCCCATTCGTTCTCCCTTAAGTATTAATAGAGCTGTAGACCCACAGTTTTCCAATGGGTTTTCATTGCACACTATGAGGCCTTACTGCTTCCCTCCACCTAGGCCTTGCCCTGATGGATTTGCTCTTACATGAGGGGAACTTAACAATTCCCAGTTATTGCATATACATCATGCATTGTGAGTGGTTCGCTGAGCCACGACATTCAGTGTGTTCCAGTGTATACTGACATATGCGCGATGATGCTGACATACTGCTGGCTCACAAGCTTGCAATATGCTCACTGTTTTACATAAGTAAATGATAAATGCAGCTGTTCTCCACGTCACAACAAACCCCCAGGCATTATTCTGTTGATGGGAACACTAGCCAAAGCGGAGTCCTATGATAATGCTGTTTCTGCTTAATAGACACTTTATAGAGCAGTGCATTGCTGCCTAGGCCTCATTTAGATCATGTTGTCTATTAGTGACCAACAGATGTACTCTGGATGTGCAGTAATTTCAGAGGCTTCCAGTGGCTCTATAATCACAAATACAGGGCAGGATCCTGCTTTTGAACAGAATATTTATGAACACTTTGGGTCAATGCCTACTCTCTGTAGGAAATTAAATTCTTACACCTGTTTCAGTGCTGGTGCAGATTTGCAGATGCGAATGGCATCACTGAAGGAGTAGAACAGTGTTGTGCTTTGGTACTAGGGCACCAATAAATGTAGGGGTTCCAATTATGTGTGGACAATTAATACTCTGCCTCATACGGCGGCACCAAAATGTTGGGGTTTGGTACCTTGTATGGTCAGTTCCAACATGTTCCAAGTCAAGTAATAAGTTAGCAACAAGTCACAAGTCAAGTCCTGAGACAAAAGCAAAAGTTTTAAGTCAAGTCTAACAAATTTAAACTCAACAGCAACACATTGTCACTCAAGCCCCACATTAATATTTTTAATCCTTTATTTAGACAGGTATTATTATTCCAATCATTGAGACAGGATCTGTTTTTCATGAGAGACCTGTATACAATGAAGAACAGTATACAATTTAAATAGAGATGATGCACAATGTATATTTACACAAGGGCTGCAAGTGTGATTGTGAGTATGTAAATATAACCTTTTAAAATGTTCAAATTAAATGAGAAAATGTAATTTCCTATGCTTCTGTAGCTCATTCCATTTGTAAGCGGCATTGTATTTGAAACCACATTTTCCAATCTCAGTGTGAACAAGAGGTACAGCGAATGTTAAAATATCCTGAGCCCTGACGGTGTAAGAGCTTTGTTTAACCCTTTGAGGGTCTTCAGCACTTTCTAGTGTGTTATGATTTTTATTTTTAGCATATTTTATCAGTTTTTCATGCATATTGCTTATAATTTTGCAAGATGGTGAATTTTTCAGAGTTCTCAATTTTTTTCATGTATTTTTTGTGTATTTTAGACCATAAAATGATGCACATCATGACAAAAACATGGCAATTTAAGGGTTAATTTTTTAAAAAACTAATTAAAATTTGATATGTATGATTAGGGCTGATGCTGGTCTAAAAAACTATTTAAAAAAAATTTAAAAAAAAGAAAGATTTTTAACATTTTTATGGCTTGTTTTTATGCATACACATTTATGTGTGTAAGGATCTTTAACGTGATTATTTCTGAGGACCTTCAAGGGGTTAACATCATTATCCTGTCAGATAAAGAGGGCCAACCCACCTTTACAGTCAAGACACTTCCATACAAAAAAAGCATTTTTTTGACCATCTCTGGCTTGCTAGATGCTCCACATGGGTCTTAAAGGAGAGTCTGGTATCCAGCCAGAGCCCCGGGTATTTACAAGATTCCACAATCTCAATGTCCGAGCCCTAGGAAACAAACGAGAGAGAGGGGTGGCGGCTCGGAGACCACAAAGACCACTAAGTCCCAAGTGAAGTCCCAAGGTAAGATCGCCCTTCACGAAGTCTTGGCTTACTTGTCCTTTGCACTACCAAACACACCTTCCTCTTCTGCGTGAACATTATTTGCCGCTGTCGGATTGGTTTAAAATACATTATTCAAAGGACAATGATTGATGATTTACTGCACACACTGTTTGTGACACAATAAAGTAATGGCACAAAAGTGTTTCAGTCAAAGTCAAGTTACAATTTTGTTTATTTTTTTGTCTCCAGACTTTGACCTTCATCAGAATTAGAAGAATGCCGATGCATGCTGACATATCCAAGAAATGTGACTCTGGTTTTTAGTAGCTCTCAGTGTGCTTGTACACATCGCCGAGGACAGGTACACATTTACAAGTGCAATACAAGTGTATGCATGTGCATCAAGAAACATGATATTGTATATTGTATCTATAGACGGGTCACGTTCTTATTGTTAGACTGTTCATACAGGCTCGTGGTCTCGTTGCTACTGCACGACACAACTTGCACAATATCCTCCTGTTACACAAATGTTGCAACAATATCAAAGTTATTTCATATATTGATATACTACATTTATTAATTAATGTCAGTACTACAAGTAGTAATGCTTTTCCCCCACAGACTGATGTAAATCAAATATGGCCGCTCTTAAAGGAAAGATGGAAATTGATAAAGGGAGTTCACCATGTTGTACATATATTACATATGTGTATATTATGTATATACAAAGACAAACTTCTCTCAGTGCCATACAAAGTTATTCCCCTTAGGTGGCATGTTAACACACAAGAGGGAGATTTCCACAGATGTCCCTTGTGCTTTTCTCTGCATTAATGTTCCAACACACACACACACACGCACGCGCACACACACACACACACACACGCACACACACACACACACACACACACACACACACACACACACACAGTTGGATGTAGCTCATCTTTAAAACATGATTTTTTCTACTCACCTGAAGCAGGCCTTTAGTGGTCACATGGCATTACATTGTACAGCTGTTTGCACAATTAACATATTGTAAGCGCAAGATCAAATGCATGAGCTCAACACACACACACACACACACACAGTACAAATACACACACAGTACACACAACTCTACTTCTCTGAATCCAACTCACCCAGGAAATGTTGTATTTAACTTATGCATAAAACATGATGTTTGGGCCACCAGAGACAGATTCTCTGAGGACACTTTTAGGAGTTTTACTACAATAAAGTTTAGACCTAAACACAGAGAGAAAAGAGATGAAGAGACAGAGACATAGAATTACTCAGAAATGATCAAAAGAATCATGTTTGACAGTGAATAATTTACAACAGTCTTTTGACTTCAAGACATCAATTGACCGCTCACTTGTCAAAAGACTGACATCTGCAGAGATCGTGTTATTGTTGTGAAGATAAGAGGCACTTGTATTTGCCACTACAGGAGTCCATTATAGCAGACTAAAGCCTCTAAACTCGGGTTCACTGAACTCTTCTGTGAAACTTAAAGGTTGCAGAAACATTTCAATCGACCCGTTTTTAACTAAAATCATTTATTTCTTTCTACCTGACTTTTTAAATGTCTCCAAACTCACAAAACTGCTTTTGATTTAATACATATCCAGTACATATACCCCTCACAATGCTGCAAAATAAGAATATAATATAAGTATAATTACATCTTTGGACAGAATCGATGGAAATAACAAAACAACGCTTTTCAAAAGCTGCAGAAATAAAATTGCCTCGTATCTTCATTGACAAGGATATAATCAATCTGTGCTTGTTCTCTATATAAGAAAAGATGGAGATGAACCGATTCATCTAGCAGAGGTATCTTCATTTGCTTTTGCCTGTAGTGTTGTTATGATAACATCGTGCATTTAGGTACGAATCCAGACTTTAATAAGACTTACAAATCTGCGGTAGCCCCGAGGCACGTCAGGAGGCACAAAAATGTGTCTTTCTAATGAAACTGAAAATATAATTAATGTGCTAATGAACGTTCACTCCTGCCACGCAAAGAGATGATGAAGAAAGTTAATTATTTGAATTTTTGGATTGAATTGATCCGATGTCTAACGTCATTTGAGGTAAAAAAAAGTCTTATGAATGAGAATTTGATTAGTATGAAAAGTTAATTGTACTTTTCACTGAAAATTAGATGTGTATTGATATAGAAGTTTGAAGCAATTTCTTAGACTGATTATATAGGTTCAATCATTAACCCACACAAGATGTACTCTCATCTGGTCTTAATCCAAATGTGGTTCCTGAGTCTGCCCATATTGATATAAATGGGGTGATACATACGAGACGCCATGGACTCATATACAACAGCACACACAGAGAGGCCACTGTGGAGGTAAAAAGCTAGGCAAGCTGAATATGATGGTTCTTTCTTATTTTACAGTGGCTTTATGATGCCAGTGTACAGCATGTGGGGGCTTTTGTCCGCTTTTCTTCTTCCGGTCTTTACAAATACATTGGTCGTCCGGTTGCTGGTGTGTTTTGGAAGGAAGTTGGAATAGAAGCGATTTGGTCGGGGGTCCCACGGATCAAGAAGCCAATCATCACCAGGCAAGCCAGGGCAATCAGAGGAGCGTGTCAACCGTGATCATGTCATTGCAAAGGTTTTCTGGGTGCGTGTGGTGTTTGTGGAGCACAGTTGGAGAAGCATGCAATGGGCCCAACGTAAGATAAATCACCAGCACTACAAACCACAGCTAACAAAGCCACCAGCAACAAAGTGCAACATTACAACATGCATGGACGTAGCGCAGCAATGTTGCATACGTTTTGGGGGTGTGCTTGAACAAAAGTGGCAAGTGGAATTCATGCGAGGGCAAACTCAAAGGTGGGGCAAAAGGCAGGAAGCATAGCGCCTGATAATGATATGACGGAATCATTATTATGCATGAAAAGTAGCTGAAACAGTTGCATAACGTCTGAAAAGAAAAGATTGAGAGAGAACGTCAAACCTTCATGCAGCTGGCCAATCAGTGTGCGCAGTGGGCGTGAATGTCGGATTTTTGGAAAGGTTACAGGAACTGAGTGAGGTGTTGGGGGAGGCACATCCATTGGAGTATGCCGGCACCCTTAAACTGCATTAGTCTTAGTTAGGTGTAAATATTAAATAGGCAAATCATACATATTTTATAATTTGGGCGACCTGATCCTTTAAGGATTGGAGTATGTCCACACTCTTAATCTGATTTATTTTAAATATTTCATCTTAACACTCAGTTAGGTGAGACAATGCGATAAGACGACAAGGCGTCAAGCACTTAAGCAGTCAGACACACTATTACTTAAGCAATGATGGACCCCAAAAGAAAGTCTGGTGTCAAGGGCATAATTTGTAGACACAGAAAAGTAATGTAACAAATGAACGAAGGACTCCCATGTGCATAAGTAATAAGGAGCAAGGTTATTTCAGAAGTCAGTTACGGTTTGATAAAGCTTGCCACCGCAATGATGATAAAAACCCAAATAAATCTGTTCCGAGCGAACTGTCATTTCATCTGACGGAGCCCTGTATGATCGCATTGTCTTAAAAACACTATATGCATTTCACAAATTTTGAAGGACATATTTTAAGCCCTGTTTTGGATTTTGTCCCAGTTTATTGTGTTAATAATAACTCCTAAACCACAGGGACCGCGAGGAAAAGCGAGGCGCCGACACACTGCGAGGGGCCGCTGAGAGAGAATAGCTGGCAGTATTGTTGTAATGACAGATTTAGACCTTTGCTGAAGCACTCACTAAAGTCTCATTTGGAGGAGGGCTGTAAATTTTTTTTTTGCAAAAACTGTTATCTTCAGTCCAGCCATCTGATAGATTAAAATGTCCCTTTAGCTGTAGTGGGTAGTATATCCTGCCTGCCTCCAGCTTCGTACAGTACGTCTGCAGAGGAAGTACTAGATTTAGATTGGTTTAAGTTTTCAGTGTCTTTTTTTCTCTAGCTCAAAGGGATTTGAGCTCACAAATTAATATTACAATATCATCGTTCATTTTTCACGCGTTATAGCAGCTGCCTTCGTGTAATACAAGATATCACTGTGGAGACCATATACTGCCCCTCCCCACCTTAGTGGATGCAGCAAATAGTACAGATACAAAGTTCAAATACATTTTCCCCATAGATGGCAGCTCTCATCACTGTGATCCATGCCCGTGTGTTCATTTTCCTCTTTAACCCTTTCATGCATGAATTATGATAACCTCAGTCAGGATGTGTTTTTATTCATCTTTAGGCTGAAAAACAAGATTTGAACTTTTTTTTACATGTCCGGTAGTTGAAATATAGCCAGTGATGCAATGACTATTCAGTGGACATGTGATGAATCATAATTTTCTCCCAAATATAAAATCAATACTTGGAAAATTTAGCAAGTGCATGACTCCTTAGATGTTACTTGATGTCCCCATATTTTTCTTACCTGCAAGGGTCTATTTTTATAGAAGGTTTGAACAGAAATAAATGAGCAACTTGGTGTTTCTGGCTGTCTGTCGGCCATCTTGGTTTCACTCTTCTTTTTTTTTTTTTCACTTGCAATGGCTTCCCACTGGGTAGCAGTCAGTGTATGAGATGACGCAGTAGCATCCACTGTAGTGGCTGATGTGCAACTATGCCATCAAAACTCAAAAAGTAAACAGCTTTTGAATAGCTGTACGCTGTAGTGACCTCTATGCATGAAAGGGTTAAAATGGGGGCGTGATGTCACGACTGATAGCAAATCCTAACAACTGAGTCAGCCGGGTGTATGTGTGGGTACAACTGCAGCCCCTGTCACTGCTGCACAGCCTCACCCTCACCCTCTAAGTGACATCACCAGAGTAAGGCGGCTTCATTTTTGTACGGTGGGAGGAAGTGGAAACGCGCCGTCCATCTTTATATACAGTCTGTGAGCTGAACATTTAGCCGGGAGCTGTGAAAAAGCAATGAAATAAAAAAAAAAGATGAATTATTATGTTAGAGGAAGAACAACACCGCTCTTGTTTTGCATTCTAAAGTTCACTTTGTCATTTTTGCCTGTTAGTGCCGATTCATTTGCTGGAGGTATAAACGCTGCTCCACAGCATGAGCTCCTGCTTATGTGAAATACAACTTTTTTAATTTAACGGCGCCGCAATTGATCCAGCCGTGCCGATAAAGCCCCGAGGAGGTTTTGTCCGGTCAACACTGCGTTTTGCAAACCTCATTGTGTTTTATCGTGCTTTAGCTGGCACTCATGACCACCTTCTGTCAACAGATCTCTGCCCTGGTATTTGGAGAACCTCTGGTTGGGATTCGCAGGCCAAGTTGATGCTACAATGCAAATTAAACAGTCCCTGTATTAAAAATGACCCTAAAAATCAGCGGGGGGTGTGGGGCCAGCAGCACAATGCGTGACCGGTACCTATGATGAATTAAAAAACGTGGTGCAGTGACCTTATGAACAGAATAATCTGACATATATTACTGTAAGGCCACTGTAACATGCTTTCCTACCACTTATAGAAATATTATGCCAAAATACAGACTTGAAACCAAGTGACACAGTGATCTCACACTAGAGGCTTGTATCTTGATTGCCCTTCATATTTCTCAGGCTTCCAGTAAATACAGACCTTTTTTTTTTCTCTCTCTCTTAGACTCCTGAACACTATTTTTTCTTCTTCTTCTTTTTTTTTTTATCCCTGCTTAGAAACTTGCATGTTGTTGTCATGTTTTTCCCTTTGACTCGCCAGTGGCAGGAACAGTGAGGGAGAGAGGCAGGCGGCGGTCGACTGCATGCAGCAAAGGTAAAGCTCCAGACACGATCCCATGTCAGGGACACACAGCCAGCTCTGTGGGCTCCGTGCGCCACGACAGAAACACCCTCCTGACTGATTTGACCGCAGGGCATTTTAATAATGTTCTCAGCCATTGGAGTATTCTGTGTGTGTGTGTGTGTGTGTGTGTTGGGGGATTGGTGGTGCGTGGGGGGGGGTTCAGAAACACAGTTGGATTTAAACTAGTCCCTGTTGTCTCCTATTGTCTCTCATGCTTTGATGTCTCTGGTAGTGAGTAGTTAGTAATTAGCACGCCCACACAATTTGGCACATCCTCTCCTCTTCCTCACTCTCTCCTTTTCTTTTTTTTTCCAGATTAACAGGCAGGATTTTCCTTCTCGCTCTCCTTACATTACTCCTCTCATTTCTCCGTACCTACAGGTACCATTTAATTTGCTTCTTTTGTCGGACTCCATTTTGCACCACAGCTCTCCGCCTCTTCTTTCTTCTTTTTTTTTTTACTATCACGATACCATAATTAACTCCACACTGGATCCTCACCATTTATATTCTTCCGACCCTCTGCTTCCCAACCTCTTGCCCTCTTTCCCTCAGTCCTTTATCATTCTTTATTTTAAGTAGCATTTGCCTTCTCTCATAATAGCACAGCGGTGCGCTCTGCTTGCAGAGAGAGCCATGTAATTTATCAGCACATGGGAAATTACCACCTATTGTTGTTGGGGAATGAACAGGGGCAGCAGTGTAAAATACGTTTACGCCCGTAAATGAATCATCAAGTCAAGCTTTCTCTGGCTTTTCTGTTTTTCTGTTTCATTTCATTCTGCTGCTGTTGTTCTCTCTCTCTTTCTACCTCCTCTCTTTATATTTCCCTCGTTCCCAAGCTTGATCTCTATTTCAGTCTTTGTTTTGGTGCATTTCATGTTGGGAGCTGCATCTCTGACCTTTGCAGCCTTTTATACTGTTAGGTGTTATGCTGGTGATTCAGGATTTTGAAGCTTGCTGTAAATTCTCTCCAAACAGAGGCCCCAACGGCAGAGAACCTTCATTTGAAACAGGCTGATATTAGAAATAAGTCTTTATTTTTCATTTCCCCTGTATATCTGATCATATTTCAGTACAATAATTGCAGTTGGTAATGATTGCTTGTAATGTAAAATCATTACTTCCTGCATGTTCACCTGTTTTATTACCATTTTTTTAGCACCAATTATCCCTGTACAATAATGTGATTCTCACCACTCTGCTGCTCCGAGTTTCTCCTTTTGATGAAAAAGCTCTACTGCCACTTCCTGTTTCACAATAAAACTTTCCAGAAGCTAAAAGGGCAAAATCCCTCCATAGAAAATAAGAGTCTGCACAAGACAACAACATTTGGGGACATTTCATCTACTTCCTTTTTCATTTGTCTCACTGCCTCTGATGCCAACATGAACTCGGCAAGACACCCTACAAATAAAGAACTAGCCTAAATTTTTTTTGGCGCTCCAATAAATGCCAATCATAAGCTTTTGTTTCGCCACTTTTACTCCTCTCTCTCTCCGCCAGGCCGACCCTATGCTGGCTAGCGTCGGCTTTTGTGTATTGCGGTGCGCACGGGGATGCGCTGGTGCAGCAAAATGCGATGTTCTTCCAATGAAAACAGACTAACAGAGCTGTAAATGTTTCATTAGTTTAGCATAATCCCAGCCAACCTTTACCCAGCATTTACCCAAGACCAGCCTCTTATTTCTTTTGTGCCGGCTATTATTGGAGACGCGGTCATTATTTGAATAGGAGTTTTGATTTGAGAATGTACTGTTTTGTGCTGTTTTCCTTTATCATAAATTGCTCTGGATCACATCATCAGCCTGAGGCCGAAAACACAATGTAGCATTTTTCTCCTATCTCTGTCTCTTTTCTGTGCTTATTCTTAATTCTGCAATTGTGTCACTGCCTCTGAGGACTGTTTAAAATTAAATGTGAGGTTCAAATGTGCCTCAGAGAAATAAAAATACTTACATGCCATATGCTGCAAGAGCAAGTAGGTAATCTTGAAATTAAAGCATAGCAGTTACTTTAATGACTCATTCCACACGCAACATCAATATTTATTCATCTCCCTCTTTCACTTTCTCCACTGTACGCTCTGCGTGTGTTTATACATCTTAGATAATTATATTTTTCACTTTGACCTTTTCTCTATTACTGCGTGCCTATAATTCTGTTTCTTTTTATTCCCCTTCGGTCGGTGAGTGTCTATTTTGGAACAATAGGTATCACCAGTGACACAAATACTGTAAATTCCTACAATCTCTCTCCCTCTCTCTGTCTCCTCCTATGGCTCATCCGAATGATTTTTATCAGAGGAGACAGAATTGAAACTTCACAGTTAGTCTTTCTTTAATCTCCTCAAACCTCTGCCATCTCTGAGATTACTGAAGTGGTGTGTGTGTGTATGTGTGTGTGTGTGTGTGTGTGTGTGTGTGTGTGTGAGAGAGAGAGAGAGAGAACATATTCATCTGTTGCTTACATCATGCATGTCCAAGTCATTATGTGGAACATTCTGTTTACACGTGCATGTGCATACTGTGCATATTGTATGTGCTATGTGGGTCTAATCCATCAGCAGCGTTCTATCAGGAACAGAAATAAATCCGATAACAACAGATTGCCTATGAGGCCATTCAGCTAATACAAGCAAACTAAATAACATTTGCCAAAACGACACATTTCTTCTGCATAACGCTCCAAAGTTACTAGAAGTAAAACAAATATGGCAACAAGTTTCACAGACTTGTCCAAAAGAGTGTAAATTGTCAACTAAAATGCCAATAAATTAGTTATTTCAAGCTCTTTCAAAAGATACTGAAACCTTCTGTGTGTCCCATCTTGATTTTAATCATTAATTACAGATTGTTATGAATAAATCTCTGCATATTACATTTGGTACTTTTTATAGTGTATATTACATTTTTTACCTTTGCAACTTACAACATTTTGTACGTTTTTTATTTTGGTTATTTATTTGTTTGTATTCATGGTGGTGGTCACTTTAACTTTCTATGCTAATGTAACACTAGAATTTCCCCCCCGGGGATCAATAAAGTATTTCTATCTATCTTATCTATAATTACCACCGTATGATTTTCAGACATAAAGAAAAAAGCATCTCATCATACGAACGATGCTGATGTTCGGCCGCCAGCGGTGAGTTAAGAAAGCTTGACTTGACTTGATGAGTGACATGAGGGAGCAGAGCAAAACACTGCCTCAGATTTCACAGCCCTGGTCATTTACGTGGATCCAGGACTGTAGTTACATGTGGACATGTGGTCTGAAATGCCCTTGTTGGACTTTGGGGTTATGTCGATCCATCTGTTCTCTCACATTTACACTGACTCCCGCTAACTTTCCTTCAGGGCTCTGCTGTGTGTGTTAGACAGTGTGGTGACTACAGTGGTGATTACTGAAAACATATTCTATGAGTACTGTGTACGCCCCCATGGTTTATTTGCTCTAGGCAGATGTGCCTGGTCCCCCTTCACTTCAGGTTTCCATGTGATCTGGCCTGGGTCAAACCTGATTATCTACTATGGGATGGTTTTTATATTATGACTAACAAAAAACACGGGGAACCTCTGACAGTACGCATAACTATTCAACTGCAAGGCCTATTCAGAATCAGGTTGGAAAAGATCGGGGAAGCCATACAGGGTTCAGTTGGAAAGGTCAGTTAACACCATAAACATGCTTTATTTCTCTTCAAGTGTTAACGTTCACTGCACATAAAGGTGCAGTAAAAGTCAGAGGCGGTTTGCTAGCAAACACACACAATGTGGAAGAAAAACTGTTAACACCTCAGAATGCCAGTAATGTCAAAGAACAACTCTGTTTTTGAAACTGTACTCCACAAGCCGCTTTCTGACAGGCGTGCAAGCGAGAACTCTTCGGCACAGTCAAGGCTAAGGCCTCTATTACCGCCGACACGTCGGTACACTGTATGTTATGCTGTATATAACACAGGCAGAACAAAGCTTTTTTTTGCAGTCTTCTTCTTCACACCCAGTAATGGAAGCATTCCCTGCAGTTCACTTGAGGCTGTGCGAGAACAAAGGCTGAAGCAGTAGCCTCGTGGCTCCAATCCCCAGAATTTAACGTTCACTTGTAGGGCTGTCGCAATAATATGACTAAGGCAACCACAGGGGGAATCAAACAACCGCCGTAAACATGGTCAGTGTGGGCTGGCGCACACAGCAGCAGCAGCAGCAGCAGCAGCAGCTTCACAGCACCTCGGGGTGGGAGTGGTGCTACCGATGAGCACCCCCTGCAATGACAGCAGTCACAGTGGCGGCAACTTGGCGACTGCGCGGTGGGCCAGGGTCGCCGTTGCGCGAAAAAACGAAATGGCAACATCATGGACAACGTTTGGACTGCGGAACTCCTGCTTACTACAAAAAGAAAAACAGGCCTGTCCATTTACGCTGTGTCATCTTTGTCATTTAAAAAGCAAAAACATACCTCATGTAAGCTATTTTATTGAGTTCCATTATAGCAAAAGGGTTATGAGTGTAATTGTCTATGCAGCCGTGTTCATCTGCCTGTTATTTCACAAGCTTCACCTGCTTGCCACTCTGCAGCTGTGATCCCTCGCCAAAACTGGAGAGCCTCTGTGTTATTACCCTGATGATAGATGCAGCTCAGAACCCCTCAGCTGCACCTAATAATAGTCTAACAATAAAATATATTTATATTGTACTAACACCACGATATATAATAAGTTATTTGCAGAAAAAAAGGGGTTGGGGGGAAATACTAATACTGCATACAGAGCTATTGAGCCATCCTTAATGACCACAGGGAAGGTTTACAGCCTTGTTCACCTGCACCGACGGAGCACAAAAGTATTAACACACTTGATTGCATGTGTGTGACAATTATTGATCTCTCGGTTCAACTTGTGTATATTAATCAAAAACCATTAATCAGGACTTGATGAAAGATCTGGTGAGATCAGCTCTTACGACGCACAATACAGATTCCAGGCAGCCATAGTGTGAATGTGCCTCTGGTACAATACACTCCGTGATTTATGATAGCGCTGAAAAGGTATGTGATTTAAATTAGTGCTCAGTTCTTAATTACTATAGCACTATGTCTTCTTCAGTCGCAAAGTCAACACCAGCTCTCTCTCTCTCTCCCTTTTTCACACACACACAACATATAAATGTAATGTAAAATAGGAAGATATAAAAATGTTTGACTCTACAGCTTTGTGATTTCATTTGCATTAGTTAAAATATCAGACTTGATCATAAATATTTCGACATTATCTGTCGCTCATTAAACACAGCAGTGACTCGTCATATCATAGGATTCAGTAATCCTGCAAGTATTTGATACTAGCCTATATTTAATTAAGATGCTCTAGTTGCAGATACAGAAGTTCTCAGTATTATTGTGTTACTAATAGTATTGTGACTGAACACAATCAGTGCTGCCGCCGTTTGCTAGCGCAGAATAAGTGTAGTGTAATAAAGCTACCCTGTGGAGTGTTTGACCACTAGTAGTGCTGTGGAGCAAGGTCTTCATGAGTGGCTCCTCGTTTAGTTTGTATGTAGTGAGCAAGGATGTAGACGCACAGGCAGTATAAACTTCTGCTGCATTATTTTGCTGACTGACAGTCGGCAGCTGCAATGGTTTTATGAGAAGGAAATGCATTCCACATGTTTGTAAGGCCAGAGTGAGTGGTTGTCTGTCTCTATATTTTGGCCCTGTGATTGGCTGGCGACCAGTCCTGGGCGTACCCCGCCTCTCGCCCGAAGTCAGCTGGGATTGGCTCCAGCTCCCCTGCGACCCTAACGGATATAGACGACGGATGGATGGATGTTTTGGTGAAAAACATTGAATGTCAGCACAACCGCTGTACAGCTGCACTACACCTTCTGGCAGCCGACGGGGGCAGTGAGGAAACTGTTGCTCTAAACATCTCACACAAATGGCACATTTCTAGTCATTTCGACCACTCAAAGCGCTTTAACTTTACATCCTCATTCAGCCATTCACACATCATTCATACAGGAGTTGGACGAGACTGTTCTTTCACACACATTCACACGCTGAAGCCGCTTCAGGAGCAGGGCTGGGGTTCAGTGTCTTGCCCGAGGACACTTCAGCATGCTGACTTGGAAGAGCCAGGGATCGAACCGATTTCATAGATTTGACTTTTCAAGACTTTTTGAAATGTCTTAAGTATCTTAAAACATCGGCCATCCAAGCAGTCGATCCTAATCCAAGACGCTGTTGGTCTTGCACTCAGAACTTATACCAAAGAGCCTAAAAGAAGTAGTAGTTACCAACAGAAGCAGTGGGTTCTGAGCTAAGTGGGATGGTATCAGTATCCCCATCCTGTGCCTCCACTCTCCACCATGCCGTTACACTCTGAAAATGGATTTAGTTCCACACAGGGCACTTACCTCCTTCTCTGGTAATTATTTGATCATGTGATACGCACAGGTACACATCAATAGTAGATGCATGCGGGCAGAAAAGTACCTCCATTTTGTGAGAGAGAGAAAAGAGGAGAGCACAAAAGAGCTTACTTCAGAATAAGTTGATTTGGTGTTTGCACATGGATCAGCGAATGACTCGGTGTCCTTGTATCTGAATGAGGGGGCGATAGATTCATTTATTTCAGCCGTCAGTGACAACAGGCTGGTGGGAGGGAAATTAAAAACCACTGCGTCAGGTAAACACTGAGTGTGACTGTGTGTTCCTGTGTGTGTGTGTGTGTACAACATGTTCCTGTGTGTGTGTCTATGTGTGTGTGTGTGTGTGTGTGTGTTCCAGAAAAATAACACTCCTCCCCTGCCTCTAAAACAGATTAAAACTGAGCAGAGGTAATTAGTGTTTTGGGTACCAGAACAACACAAATACAAACATAAATCTCTGCTGTTTAGGAGAATATCTCATCAGGCTTAATAAGTCAGGGAGAGCTTAAAAAACGAACATAAAAAGTAATTGTGCACAAGTAATTTATTCAAGTTTATACAAGTAAGTTATTCAAACGGTTTTCTCCATCTGACCCACCCTGTTGGTATTTTGACATGTGACGTGTGTTCATTTGACTTTTCTGTCATATTGTCTTGTTTTTAAGATGTGGCAATTGCGCTTGTTCTTCTGTTACATTAGTTTTAAGTCCGTGTTGGAAGGCCAAACGAAGAATGCATTGTAAACTCAAAGCCACAGAACTGCGCTAAGAAGAGATTTTCAGCTCATTTAATATACAGATGTGAACTTCACTGGCGTCACAGAATCAGAGATGAGCACTTCGCTACATCGTCGATTTTATTATCACCCAATTTTTTGCCTGTGTTATTGTTAGTAGTAGTATTATTAGTGGCAGAATTACACGTTTGGATTAATGCAGACCTTGAATCGATCAATGGCGTTGACATCTTTTGTCCACGGCGCCAGGAGAGGAGAGGAGAGGAGAGGAGAGGAGATGGAGGGATCGGAGCCAAGCTATCCCAGCTAGTAGTAAGGCTGCTTGTAGCTAATGTCCGGCCACAGGAAGATTGGCTGAATGAAAAAGGACTCCGGCTGCCTAAGCAGCGAAAAATCAGACTGTTTGTCCCGACATCTTTACAGAGACCTGGCTCCGTCTCCGTGCCCCTCATCAATCTACTGCTCCCAACTGGCGTTCTACCAGGAGCTGGTAGGAAGCAAAGGAAACTCTATTTTTTCTATTTGTTTATTTTTATTTAATGAATATCCGAAAATCATGGCCCATCCCTACACAGTATCAACACAGTAACGGATCTTTATCTACTGTATGTAAGTTGTTATGTTGCTGAGGTTTTGTTCTTGTTACCCAAAGGTGTAATTAAATCTAAGAAGAATTTTCATGATCCACCACTGGAGCAGCAAACTTGCTGACACGCTTAAATGAACGTTTTGCACACATTAAACTGAAGTGAGGTTTGAAAGACGAAGCGTCGTGGACTTTGACACATCCCAGATCCCCCAGCACACTCTCATGCACACCAGAAACAACAGGCGCACGGGCAGGAAGGGCCAGAGTATAAGAAGAAGCAACAGTTGAGTAAGATCACCAGTCACCGGTAGAATAAACTGAGGGGAGCAGGTTCCTTGTTTGAGTGTCAAACGCTCCGATTCAAAACAGCATTATATTCATGTTTTTTCTCTTATATCACAACTTCTTTATGACTTTTTCTGCTTATTTCTGCAAAGGCGTCTATTTATTACTAAGGCATTTACCAGTAACACAGCTGAGATAGAAAAATCTGAACGCATTGCACTGCATTGTATGTCGGTTTAAATGGTGTTCCTACATCTTATGCCGGTGCTCTCAAACTTTTCAGTAGAAAGCACTGGTATTGCTAGTGGGGAAAAAAATAAATAAATAAAAAGTGAGCCCTGGTCTTCTCCTTGCATCACGTTTTTGGAGAATGGAGACGTCCTTCGCTCTGAAGTTGTCCTGAGGATTCAACCGAAAGAGTTTTCACGGTGATGTAACATTCTCTGTGGGAAAAAATGAATGGCACCCGAAATAGCTTCTCCCACTTAGCAACTCTGTTGGGATGTACCCTCAAACTTCTTCTTTTACAGTTGCAGAGAAACTCTCCCACTTCTGCAGATGAATGTAAAAACAGCCTTCTGGTGCCAAACTATAAGAAAACTGGAGAGGACATCATGGTGCATCGCGTTCGACCAATCTACTGGACACACTTTATGCAGTATTATCGAATGCTACATCACAACTTTTTTTTTTTTTTTGCCTCATTGTCGCTGCGCTCTGAGGCTTTGACACCCCGCCCTGCACTTGTAGGTGTAAAAAGCTCAAACCCTTAACATGTGATCAAGAGGCCTCTTAGCTAATGCATTTGAACATGGCCACTTGACTGCCTCTGCATTTCAGTTAAAATGACTGTGACCATTGTTCACGCTGCCATTCTCTCGCACATCTCCAAACATTTCATGGCCCTTTATATGATCAAAACACCCCCCACAGCTCTTTTTTTTTTTTTTTTTTTTTTTTTACAGAATTTGGTGGTTTAAATGTTAGTGATTATTCATGTATGTGTTGATGTTGGGGTTTTTTTTTTTGTTTCTCTTTCAAGAGGGAGTGTGGAAGTGTGTCAAGATAAGAGGATTCTTCTGTGTTTCTTTCCTTCTAGTTAGAAACAAATGTATCACGCTGCAGCAAGCCATTAAGTATGTACAATCAATTCATTCGCACAGAGCAGATTCAACCGGCTGCATTAGGAGGTTTGCATTCTATTTGTTTGGAGGGAGGACTGAAGCAGAGCCCACAGCACACAGTATGTACCATAATGTCGAGTTATGTTCAAGTCTCCGAGCCTTTAGGGAAGACACATTTGCTCATTTGTCCAAATTTGTCCTATAGCCTATATATTTTTTATTTATATTTTATAATAATGTGGTTTTTTTTCCTTAGATACAAGTGTGTGCAAAAGCATTCGCCATTCTTTTTTTTTTGCCCTTTTGTGTCCATAACCAACTCTAACATCAAACCTGTGCCCTTTGGAATCATAGATGGCCACCTCCACGGTGAGATGTCTCACTCGAGGAAAGAACCAGGGTTATGTAAAGATGAAAGGTATTAAATTACTGCCAACCTTTTAACTCAACAGGATCACTTTAAAAACCAAGCATTGTACCATAATGTCGAGTAATGTTCAAGTCTCCGAGCCTTTAGGGAAGACACATTTGCTCATTTGTCCAAATTTGTCAAAGTCTTTTATCTTTTATTAGATTACCACCATTTTGGAACATGAACAACATGATAGTTGTTATGAATTGACGCTATATAAATAAAGACTGATTGATTGATTGATATGATACATTTTATAATAAATGTGTTTTTTTTCCTAGATATAAGTGTGTGAAATGTCAGAAAAAGCATTCACCATTCTTTTTTTTTTTTGCCTTTTTGTGTCCTAAACCATCTCTGACATCAAACCTGTGCCCTTTGGAATCATAGATGGTCACTTCCACGGTGGGATGTCTCACTAATAACCAGGGTTATGTAAAGATGAAAGATATTAATTTACTGCCAACCTTTTAACTCAACAGGATCACTTTAAAATCCATGCATGTAAAATCTATGACACACTCACAGCAGTAAATAATAAATTTACTACCAAATGGTACCAATGCTAGCAAAGGTCGTAAACTCAGACATCCACCATAACCCACACAAGCATGTACACAATAACACCAGTCGATAATTGAGTTGACATACAGCCTACAAGGGCAGAGAACTCACATGCTCTCCAGAGTTGTAGTGACTATAGCGTTAACATAAAAGGCTGAACCAGTTGTGGAATGATTTAAATAGGTGTCCCTTAGCTCCCAGTGGGTTTATTTCAGTTAAAAGGCAAGAAGTTGGAAGGATTTCCTTGGTGGCTCATGATGAGGTGAGGGAGGCTCTCCCCCAGTGAGTGACTCCCCCAGGGTGATACACAGCTCCTCTTGCTCTTCAACCTGGCATTTCTTAACCCTTCGGAGTCTAGGACCGCCACACGGCGTCAAAGTCACATGTCGCACGTTTGAAAACGTAAAGCTGTGACACAAGCACGCAGGTGCTCAATTCAAAGACTGTTGGAAAGCGGACAATCAAACTTTTTACAAGTGTCGATTGGCCTATTAAGACTAAATTTATGAAGAGCCGAAGTCGCGCACTACAGCTCTGCTACGAGTTAGAAGATGCTGAATCTGGGGAAGAACGTTCTGATTCTGAGGAAGACTCCTTTCAGAGGATGAAGTGGATGCTGCGCGTGAAGACGAACGAGAGGAGGTGTCCGCGCAGACCCCCGCTCCTCCAAAGATCCAACTAGTTCCTACTCGGATTTTGTGTTTCTTTTGCACTTTTACATACAGTGTGTCCATATATTATGTCAAAAATAAATAAATACTTGTAGAATCACATAGGTGAGGTTGTGCTGAAAAGAAAGACACAAAGAAAGGCAAGAAAAAGGTAAGCTTAATGGGAAACACAAAGGTAAAATGAAAAGTAGTAAAAAACGCCGTTTTACCCCAGACTCTGAAGGGTTAAACAGCATTTTCCTATCCTGGCAGTTATTGATTTTTACGGATGACACAAATACTTTTTTTTTTCCCAAAACGTGTTTAAACATGTAATTTATCTATTTATGGCTAATGTCTCGCGTCTGCTTTGTTTAGTCTATTTCCTATATTAAAGCACTTTGAGAGCGTTTTGTGTTGACTCAGCTTGACTTGTATTCACTTAAAGATAGCTTGTCTGCACTGATTTAAAACACACTGATTGAATCTGTGTCCTGGTAATTAGCTCTTTCTGTTATATTCGTATTGAAGTGAAAATCTGTGAGCGAGCTGAGCACGGGGCCTAATTTCATTTCGCTTTTAACAGCTTTGAGTGTCTTTATTCATCCAAACTGCCAATGTAGTGACATTAGCTAGAGCTGCTAGCAAATTAATTCTCTGGTCATTTAGACAGTAGGAACACTGAGCGTTGAGATACATGCAAGGTTTTCACTCAAGTCATGTGCATAAACTATTTCCATTACATTCAATACAGAACATATGAAATTAAACATGGCTGAAGTTTTTAAAAGTAGATTCCCATATAATTCAACAGTCCCTCTGCAATATAACTTTAGTTTTAGTTTTAAGTGCAATGGAAGACACCATTCTTGGTCTGGATAAATCATGCTTATTTTGCCGGGCATGGGTCACTGAGGAGATCGCCTACCGACTTCCAAAATGTAATTATCTTCTCAGTGACTGAAAAGCACCGGGAGCTAACATATTGGAATATGACATGTAGCATTACCACGTCTGCTAACTTATTTCCTGGGCCCATGAGGACTAGCTTCACTTTTATTCCAAGGTAAACATGATTCCACTGCATGCTGAGATTTATGATGGAGGATCCAAAATAAAAATAAAAAATACAGGAAGATAACCAAGTGCTATGTTTCCATGTGTCATTTCAGACGTGCATGTTCAATCTAGCCAGACTTCCACTTTGCCACACCGGTGATCATTATCATGTGCTCATCCCGCATTGTGCTCATGAATATTCATTAAAGAGGCATTTGCTGTGCTGTAGTAGTTTACTGTAGTCAGAAGTGTTAGTCATCAGTCAGAGGGCAGTGAACATGTTTACACCTACATGATGAGTTTTAGAAGCACAAAGCAACATTTGTGTTTGTGTGTTTAAAGGACCTGTGCCTGTAAATGGATGAGCGTTTGTCACAAACCACTGGCATCACCTGGACTCTGATGAAAAAACAGATACCACTATTTTGTGTTTTAATGACTCTGGATTGTTATGATCGGATCGATCTGCACAGTGACACATTAAAAAAAAAAAAACGTGGCACTTGTTAACTTCTGACACACACCCATAGGCTGCTTAAAAGACACAGACAAAACCACCGAGACGTCAGAGATTGCTTTGTGGACAGTTTTGAAACCTTGCGTTTGGCATTTTGGCTGTGGCCATCTTGCTTTTGGAGCCAGAAGTGACCATATTTGGACAAAAGGGTGGAGCTTGCTCATGCTAGCTAGCTAGCTCAGTTAGCATGGTGTGTCTGTAATTCACATTAACTGTTTATGTTAATTGGAATGTGAATTTTGGCTAGTGAAAGAACATGCTTTAAACTAAATGTACAGCCAACCTGTTCAGTGTTCAGTACAACCTGAACTGTTTACCAAGACAATAAACCAAATGATGAGTAGGGTCGTTTAATGCACTTCTAAGGAACTGTCACGAGGGCTTTACTTTTCACACCCGGAGGCTCCACCATCCTCTTTTATACAGTCTCTGCAGACACGTAACATCTTTGGTTACAATTATCTTACTTCCTTCTCATTTAATTTGAAATGAGAGGGAAATAGTGAGAGAGAATGAGATAATAAATCATGTAAAACAGTTACAGTTGATGTCTCCTTGCATTTATGTGGTATGTGTGTACGTGTGTGTGTGTGTGTGTGTGTGTTTGTGTGTGTGTGTGTGTGTGTGTGTGTGTGTGTGTGTGTGTGTGTGTGTGTGTGTGTGTGTGTGTGTGTGTGTGTGTGTGTGTGTGTGTGTGCGCGCGCGCGTGAGTGTGCATGTGTTCCCTGCTGAATTTAGTTAAGGTAAAAGTGTGAAAATTGTCCATCTGCTGGCACAGAAACAAAATCCTGTAGCCACCTGAGTCCAATTTTTACATAACTCTTCTCGACCTTCCCTGGCACCTCAGCAGAACACACACACACACACACACACACACACAGTCATATATTTAGTTTCTGAGACCCTCTGTACAAACACTCTGACTGCACCCATGACAGTATTTCACTTGAATCTCATATTCTATGCAAAAACAGAAAATTCTTTATCAAACCATACTGTGTGTCTGTGAAAAACAAATGTAGAACTAATTTTTTTTCCAAGTGAAACAAGCGAGTCTAGAGAAATGCCAATTAATGCCTGAAATAGGCCTAAGAGTCTGGGCTCACGACCAAAACTTATTTTGCAATTTGTCAAATAAACAAACAAAAAATAAATTATTTCTTTCAGTTCAAGATTCAGAATCAACGTGTTGTGTATATTACATTTAAAACCAAATTACCATAAAACTGCTCATGGGGCCGTCACATTATAGTTTCTGTCTTTAGAGATCTTACAGCCAGCATTCAAACAGGAGGCAACATCAAGCGTTAGCTGACTGTTAAAACTTTGTTGGTCATATATTGACCCACTCTTGTATGCTCATAATGGTATGATTAGGTTCATAGACATTGACATTTTGGTGTTAGTTAGGGCTGCAGCCAACAGCAGCTAAGTAAAATATCAGAAAGATAATTCCCAAATCAATATAACACCTTCAAGCTGTTATTTTGTCCAAAACCCAAAGATGGTCAGTCGACCATAAAACAGGCAAAAACCCAATGAACGCTTACCGTCGTTAGCCACATTAGCAGCCTTAGCTACATCACACAAGGAGCCAAAGTGCTAATTAGCCCATGTTGGCTTGGAAACTAAGACGGTGAAAATAGAAAACAGTCATGGGGAGCATGTTAGCATGCTGTTTATAGCATTTAACTCAGAGGCCCATGTTTCTAGGGTCTGCCTTAGTGTACATTTCTTCAGTTTTCCAGATCAGTTGTACCTTTTCAACCCTTTCTTTCTTTCTTGCTTTTTTTCTTTCATTGCCTGTTTTCTACTACTTTTCCCACTTTTTGTTCAGCCTTGACCCCGTGTCTAGGACAACTCCTACGCAGACACTGAGTATACTGTAAACTTTTTTCACTAATGCACACAACCACATTTTGTAGTGATGGCTTGACGATGGAAATTCGCTGAACTTGGATTGTCAAAGTTGAGTATTACTTTTTTTTACTGCTATAGTAATTGCAACTTCATTCTCTTTACTAAGAGAACGGAGAAGACAAAAACTCTTTCTGTGGGAGGTGAAACTGGCATTTGAAGGCAGTGTGTGCGTATGTTCTTGCATGCATGTGTGTGTGTGTGTGTGTGTGTGTGTGTGTATGCATGTGTGTGGGAGGGCTGGCACGACACTGTGCACGCAGCAGCAGCAGCGCCTGGCAGTGCGTTACCAGGGCACACAGCCTCGGCGTAGTGAAGATCTTTTTGTAAAATATGCTCAATTTTGTTCACATTCCAACTCTTTGTTCACTGTTGTGGGGTTGGGAGAGGCACAAAGAGACTCATTAGAAAACATTTACTTTCCATTCCTGGAAGTAGAACTTAAGTTAGCCAAAAAGTCCACAGGCCCACTGGTGGAAAATGGCACCCATATAATGAAGCTGTGTGAAACTTTCCTCCAAAATTCTGTTGGATTCTGAGAAGTCTCCTTAAAAAGGTGACTTTTGCCCTATAGGTGTATCACAGAAGGTTCAAGGGTCCAATTTTAAATTCACATGATACATTGGTGTGCGTAAGGATAATGTAAATGTCTAAAGACTCCTGAAACTATCTTGTCTTGCCATCAGATGTTGGCAGCTCAATTAAAACGCATCCATCACTTTCCTTTAGGGCCCTTAAGGGTGTTTAACATGATTAACTGTTTAAATACCAGCCAGGGCTCATTTTCCATTAATGCAAAAGGTTGACATTTTGGGATACATGCATATGGGCTTTTTTTTTTTTTTGCCGAGAGTTAGATGATAAGATTGTTTCCGCCGTCTGACGCTAGAGCCAATAAGAGCTTAGCTTAGCATAGAGACATGAGAGAAAAAGCTAGCACATTTCAATTTAGTTCCAGAAAATGAATCCGTGCATGTCTGCCTCAGGCAGGATTTTCATGGTTCCATTTTAGTTGGGTCCAAAAATTTCAGACTTGAGACTTGACTCCACTTTGATGTAATTGTATGGCGCCCTCGTCTCTGTCGTCTCTATCTTGAAAAATTTGCTTTCCAACGGGAAACACGATGGGGCTGACGAACGGGGGTGAAACGCGGGTGGCGCAGTTCATTTTACACAACATACAGTAGCTCTAACCCTCTACAGGATCAAAAACATAAGACGGAATTTTAGAAATGACGAAGTGTTGAAGAAGTGTTGGTCAGACGGAGTAACCTCTACTGTGACATCTTCTTCCCCTGGATTTTTTTTTTCAAAGTCATGTCACACAAGCGTGTCACACAGTTAAGAGAACAGGGACTGGGACACTCATTAAGGCCGCTGACCTAAATCCGACACACACTTACACACACCACACTACAAGGCAGACAACATCATGTTTAATCTTTCTAACTGACAGAGGTATTTTATTCCAATAGACAGCTCAGCTTTTTATCTACAATTGGCCTATTTTATTCTTCTAAAGACACATAAAAGAAAACAAACATCAAAAGCAGTCTTCATTTTAATACGATTTTTTGGTTTTTAAGTTTGAAGGCTCCGTGATGACAGCTGCGCTTAACAAACCACACATGACACACACTAAATCGGTGTGTTTTTTGTTTTTTAATAAAGAACAATGCTCAAATCTGTAGAGTTATGAAAGACGCTCCAGATTCCATTGATGTAAGACGGTAAACAAGCCAGATGACGACTCCTACACTTTCCTCATTGGCATGAACAAGTGTTCCCATTTCCATTATGCCATGTCATTTTGAAGAAATTTGAGTCATATTTGGGCTATGTGATAGACTGCTGAACCGTCCAGAGTGTAACCTTCTTCTCGCCCAATGCATGCTGGGATAGGCTCCCGCCCACTGCCAACCTGAGCTGCATAATGAGTACAGATACTGGCTGGATGGACTGGCACATTTTTATCTCCTTGTTTCTTTTGTTACCTGCCTATCCTCAAGCTACATAACATATGAAATCTTATCAGTGCAATCCGGTGCGGGTTATTACCTTGCATGTCACACATTTGTATTGTGCAAAATGCATAAAGGGAGGTAA
Organism: Pempheris klunzingeri; assembly: GCF_042242105.1. NCBI lineage: Eukaryota > Metazoa > Chordata > Actinopteri > Acropomatiformes > Pempheridae > Pempheris > Pempheris klunzingeri. The sequence continues at coordinate 7,865,692 of NC_092020.1, forward strand.
CCGAGGAGACTGTGACAGAGCACAAGAGTGAACAACTAGGGCACCTTGCCAATTGCCTTATCGGGAAGGAAATGCGTGCAGGTAGGAGAGGCTGATTAAATGTGCCTGCACTTTGCTGCTTTTGCTCTAAATTGCTTATTTCATTTTAGACGGTCGCACTGACCTGGCCTCTTGGGTCAGCCAGTGGGCCAGAACATGGGGAATTCTCCCAGGACGTCTGATGGTCATTTGAAACCTGCCTGTAAACAACCCACAGCTGAAATCAGGTTGCCTCATTAACTAGTTACTACTGATAAATACTCCTTACTTGACTGTATGAGCAGTAGGACTGCATCATCACTGACAGGCAGGTTGTTGACTGACTACAACTGACACATCTTAGATACATAATTTAGCACCACTGATGGAATTTTTCGAGGCCACGATATTAAGAGTACGTCAATTTGGGTATAATTTGCATAATCCAAACTTTAAAGATACTTAACTACTGCGTAAGGGAGTCAGCCAAGAAATAGTCCAGCGGATAACATCCCATAAAACCACAGCACACACTTTGGTGCGAAACAAACGAGACACAACGTGTTACTTTACGAGCTCTGGATGCGAGTGGTGTAGAAAGCGAGACGGGCGATTGCGGATCGTGGTAAAAGATGAGACGCGGATGGGAGAGCACAGGTGAAGCAGAAAGCGTACGAGGTGATAGAGAGGCAGCGCGCCGAGCTATAAGGCGTTCACCTCTGCTCGGAGAAACCTCATTTTCCCCCTCTGATGTCCGCCTCCATCCATCACTCTGCACCTCCTCCTCTCTTCGTCTTCTTCCTTCTGTACCTGGTGTCTGTTCTCTCCCTGATTAATGAGCAGGGCCCCGGCTGAACCTATTAACAATGTGTAATACCGCTCAGTCTGCAAATAGCCTGCACTGTCCAGACCTACTTTACACTTCTCAAGGTAGCGGTGGCCTAATAGGCCGCTCTCTGACTGTGTCATGTTGTCTCTTGCCGAGTAGCTGTTTCTGTAACTCCCTTTCTCCTCTTCTTTTTCCCTGTGTCTATTTCTGCCCTTCTGCCTCCCATCATGTCTTCCGCTGCCGTCTCCTCCTCCCCGGTTGTGTTCCTCATCTCTCTTGGTGTCAGTTATTTCTCTCAGTCTTCTCCAGCTATCCTTGGCCCTATTAGGGTGGTCAAGCTGGGAGATTAATCGACCTGAAAACCACATCAATCACAAAAAAAAAAAGAAGAAGAAAAAAAATCTTAAACGTGCACGTGGCCCTCTCAACCTACTTCTCTTCTTTACTGGGTGTAACACTTCCTTCTGCACACACACACACACACACGTGCACACACTCATTTCAGACTTTATATTTGTTTGCAAACGAATTAGAACTAACTAACTAGAAGCAACACGTCCGCTTGGGTCCGAACGAACCGTTTAAAAAAACACAAAGTCACACGCTAGCACAAGCACACTAACCAACCGAGGCGATAGAACAACAGAAAGTCACGTTTTCTGCAAGGTAAAATTCCTGTTTTTGCGAATGGAGTTTGGTGGCTCTAAAAACGAGCTAAGAGAAAGAGAGACGGCGACGTCGTCCCATCCTCAATATTACATATATCTGCATCTACTGCAGGTAACACACTGGCTGTGGATACGTACAGTACCTCAATACGACCTCACTTCAAATAACCCCAACCTTCCCTTTAAGTCTTAATCATATTTTCTAATACACTGGTAAAACCTCTCAAGAAAACTGCTATTTTCACTTACTTTGAGCGTAAATTGAATTACCTTGAAGTTAAATGATGTCTTCATACTGCTGTAATGACTATAATTTTGTTAAACTTTAGGAGAGGAGTGAAATTAAGCACGCTGAATTGGCATGATGTCTTTCACTGAATACAAAACTAAATAAGGAGATTTTTCATTGATGTGTTGACACACACACACACACACACACACACACACACACACACAGAGGGAACCTAAAACACACAAAATAATTCACACAAAGCAGCTCCCAACATGTCCTGGAGTTAGTCAAACCCAACCACGTCCCGGCCAATGGCTCTCATTGTATAGAGTCAATGTGTACTAGTGTAAAGTGGGAACCTTATGTTGATACTTGAATAGGCTTCTTGAGCAGGAAGAAATGCGACGCAGCCAATTGCTCGACTCCAGCCTTGTGGAAGAATGTGGGCTTGATGTTTCATTTGCCGTCGGCCGACACTTTCGCCCCGTGGACGTGTGAGGAGCGAGTGCATGAACTCAACAGGATGCAAAGGAGAGGCAGGGGGAGAGACAAAGTGTGAAGACAAAAAAAAGCGTGGGAGGGAAATTGAGATTTTAGCTGGTTGAGGTTGAGGGGGAGGAGAAGCTCACGAAGAAGTGGGAGAAGAGGCGACGCGAGGAGAGAACGTGAGTGAGAGAAGCGATCGTGGGAAAATAATGCTTATTATAGAGGAAATCTAGTGGAAAAAGAGAGACAGAGATTCAGACAGACAGATAAAAAAAAAAAAAAGACTTAAGAAAAATGAACAACGGGATGCCGCTGTTATGCTGGTAATCTCACCACAGAGATGGCTTGATTTGTGGAAATGGAGATTTAGAAAATGTGACAATTTGACAGTAGCCTGGGGTAAGCACTCTGGGATAGCCGCACTTTTAAAAAAAAAAAAAAAAGCCTCTCTTTTCCTCTCTGGATCAAAAAGGGAAAGACCTGCTAACTTGTTATATAAGCTAGCAGCACCAAGTGGAAGGCTGGCACAGAGAGACAGAAGACGTCCACATCCAGAATAAAGGCACACACGAAGAGCTGAAATTGAAGGAAATTGGCTGCAGAAACTGTCAAGTACAATTCTTCTGCAATTTTTTTCCCCCCATTTCTTTCAGTCTGACCTGAAAGCTGATATACCGAGTGTACAAAACATAATGGAGGTCTGAACACTGGCTCTTTGTGCATCTACAATATATAATCATCTAATTGGACTTCACATTTGGTGAAATTCTTACCACTTACTTTTCCAATGTTAGTGCCAACCCAAAATCACACTTTCCACTCTGCAAGATAACATTTTTTTTCAATACGCCACACTTAGCTAATTGTTAGGTCAACAGTTAACAATTAGCACCCAAGGGAGAGTGGGTGCTCCTCCATGGTAATCAAATAAAATGGATTTTTTTTTCCCACATTATCAACATTATTAAGGCTGGACTCTTTCTTCGGTACCAGTCCAGGTGATTCTGTACATCTGTGGTTTACGCCGGAAACAGGAAACGTTACATGGTCCAGGATTGGTCCAGTTGATAGGATCAGCCCACAGATACATCATTACCCATTAACACGTGTTATTACTTTTTTTTTTTTTTAACTTTTAATTAGCCTCTACCTAACCAGGAAAGCCTCTTTAAGATTAAAAAGTCCCAGCCAAGATAGGCAGCAATAAGAATGAGCCACAGGTCATCAATAATAAGACAGGTCACACACACATACACACACTCACGCACGCATACATACGAAAAAACACAATGTGATAATAAAATCATTAATAACAGTTCTCATAATGTAATAACCATGTTAAAGATTTGGTCCTACAAACACCCTAAAAGCCTCCTTAAAACAACCATGAAAACAACCCATAAGAAATCCTCTGATGAGACTCTGACAGATTCTAAAATGATCTGAAACATTGGTTGCACAAGAGAGAACATCCACCTTCAAGCTGAGATTCATGCTCTGTATAATGCCCTCAAAAATGTCCACGATGCAAAGCCTCGTGTCCTGAATCTAAATATACTTCTCGCCACAGAATAAAACTACCGGAGGATCTGCTTTTAAGGAAGCAGTTGCGTTATGTTAGGAAAAAGTTCGAGGTTCATTCTTAAGCTTGGAATCAGCTGCTAACAAACGAATCTCGCTGCAAGGTCCTTTCCGCGGCTCCTCTGGGGCTTTTTGTAAAATCACGTGGTCTCGTGGAAGCTAAACACTTTCACACTTCTGCGAGCACATTCAGACCAGTCACTGATTTATTTATTTATTTATTTTCCCCATATGGCAACCCTCATTCTTCTTATCCAGCTTGGAAGCTGTTGGATGAGATCATCCATTCACACAAAACGATCCCATTAATGCTGAAATTTCAACACAGCTGACGGCTGATTGGATTATTCTAGTCTGAGTCAAACTGTTCCATCTGGAGGAGCGCTAAACCGGTCCTATTAATGGATTACCAGCTTGTGTCTAAACTTAGTCATTCATGACTTCTCGCTGTTTTGCACACAGTCCATACTGTGTCGTCGGGCCGCGCCGGCGTAGTAAACATGTGACGGAGAGGGCGCGGACGTAATCAAGCCGAGAAGGCTTCAGATGATCTCATTTGAACTCAACATAAACGCTAATGTCACAGGGATAGAAATGCAAAGGATTCAATTAACATGCAAATACGTGATATGCATCTGCTCATTTGAATTAAGTGTTGACAATTATACCCTTATAACTGAAGGACATTTCTGACCCCTTAAGCTCATGTAGTTACAATTAATTAAGAAAGATGTGACAGAGCCGAGACCGCATGTGTCTCCGTTATTAATGTCAAATGATTTTTGCCTTTCAAGTTTTAATTGAAAACGTGGAATTGCCCGACTTTCTAATTGTGGCTCTTGTGCTCCCATTACAAGTGTGTGTGTGTGTGTGTGTGTGTGTGTGTGTGTGTGTGTGTGTGTGTGTGTGTGCGGGAGATAGCTTCCAGTGACTGCTAAGGGCTTCTCAATAACGTCATCTCAGCAGCATATTAATGGCGGCGATAAGTTAGACTGTTAATGTTGCCTCTTCAATAATAAAAGGGAAAGATCCTGCCTAAGTGTGGGTTCAGAATAAAGCACAGACACAGATTTCCCCTCAGACTCTTTTATTCATTTCCATATTTCTGTCTATTTGTAGTGAATGGCTGATTATAAATTACTGACAGAAATATCACACCAGAGGATTCAAGAGACGCACGCTTCATACATTTGAAGCAGCTTAAGCGAAGCACCTAATGGGACAGGAACATTAAAATCCTTCTGCTAATGAGTCAATAAAGTCAGACTTGATGTCGCTGTCAACCCCAAGGTTTTGTCACAAAAGTTTCCCTTAAAGTTTCCCCGCTGCCTTAAAGTTACGAGTCAAATGAATGACTGCCACATAGTTTGATTAATTTCCTTATTTTGGGGCTGTCAAGAGTCGTAGAGATCAAACCACTTGAAAAAAATCCAGCAGGCATGAGTGAAGTTTAACATTCAAACCGGGCATCACGAGATCATTTCACTGTTATGCAAGTTGCTTAACAAGAAATATCGCTTATATCAATAAAGTTGAGAAGATATACACTTAATTTATCAAGAATAAATCACATTGTCACATTCTCATTTCATGAGAAGAGGTAAAAAACATTTTATTCCAACTTTATGGGCAACAGTGTGTACATATATATATATATATATATAGTGACAACTGATTGGAATGTTGAACAAACAAATGAATGAATTTGAGGGCGCCGAATGAAGCCAAGAAGGCCTCTGCAACCCACTGATTGGCCCGTGATACTTATTATCACTAATTATAGTTATTATGTAGTGAGTCTATTGAAACATCACATATTATACTGCATATGCAAGTGTATTAGAGCGCTGGGCTTTGGGGCTCTGCCTTTACACCACCCCTCTCTTCAAAATCTCATTTTGCTTGTTTTTCTGCAAAGACTGACGTTGGCACTTGTAGACTACGAGTGCCAACAGAACTTTCCTTGGATTACTTTTATTTCAAAGGTTTTGAATGGCGAGTGAGTCAGCGCAGCCTTCAGACTGACGTGAAGGTGAGACGAGGAGGTCCGAGCAGAAGGACCGGAGGAACACTTTGTATTACACACGAAAACCATTCAAACAGTTTGGAGGTAGAAGCTGCCGTGTTCTCATTTGTTCATAGTCCTGATCCATTGACGTTAAACTGCCGTGCATGGCATAGCTCACTTTGCAGTCTACTTGAATTGGTTGTCACTAAGTAGAAGCGTCCTCTTTCTTTCCTTTGTGTCTGTATGACGTCTACTAATTTCTCAGAGGAGCTGACGAGGTTTGAGTGTCTTTTCTTTGTGGGAAATAAAAGCCCCCCCAAAAAACACTCTCACTTCTTCTTCTTCCACTACTTGTATTTGTTTCCATCGCAAAGTCTGTCTATTTTCTCCCTTTGTTCGTCGTCTCAACAGTCACTTTCTGTGTTTTTCTCACTTTTTCTCCGTTTTTGGCCAAATTATGACTGCACTGCTGACTTCATATCTTAACTCTGCACGAGCCGCTGGCTCGGCAGCACAGTTACTTGTAGAAATCCGGGCAGAAAAACAGTGGAAGGGAGAGAAAAGATCTAAAGTGACAGAGCAGCAGAGAGACAGAAACAGATGAGTGGAGAGAGGCAAAGAAATGAGAAAGTTGAACAGTTGCATTAGAGGAGATGAGAAGTGATTTGCTGGTTCAGAGGATGTTGTGGCCTCTGTTGGCTGGGATATGTCTTGGTGCTGCTAATACTGTGTGTGTGTGTGTGTGTGTGTGTGTGTGTGTGTGTGTGTGTGTGTGTGTGTTACTTTGAGAATGTGTTTGTGTGGACCTATCCATATGCATATGCTTGTTGGTTTCTCTGTGTGTTTGTGATAGTGAGATCATGCTAATCAGCACTATTTGGGACTTGCAGCGAGAGATCATCTGGATGTGGCTCTAATTATCTCCGTGGTGATTTTCACCAAGTAGTTGGTTTCACTGTTTGGTGAGTGGCATGTTTGTGTGTGTGTGTGTGTGTGTGTGTGTGAGAGAGAGAGAGAGAGAGAGAGAGAGAGAGAGAGAGAGAGAGAGAGAGAGAGAGGCTGCTCTGTAGCTGTTAATCTTCTCTCATCTTTTCTTCATTTTTTTTTTTTTTTGATTAATGAGATTCCAATCAACTGTGTCTGGACAACAGAGCCCCTCAAAACAAAGAATTCTCAGAGGGTAGGGTGATTTAACAGGAGAACTGTTGGGGGAAGATTGGAGGAAGAAAAAGGAGAGACTTTGAGAGAGTGAGAGAGAGACAGGGGGGAGTAGATTTGACTTTTGAAGCTCATTAATGAAGCGTCCTGCCTAAAAAAAACAAAAAAAAAAAAAACAAGGGAAACAGCCAGAGTTAGAAAAAGAAAAACTCGCCCATAATTTATATCAGTGACGATTTACTCAGCTTTAACCATTTGAAATAACAAAGTATTCGCATTATTTTCAGTGGAAATATATAGATGCAGCCAGGTTATGTTTATTTTGGCTACTTCCAGTCATTGGCTAGCTAGCCAACCAACGCAGCTGACGGCATCTCTTACGTTAGCTCTAACATTGTGGCTGATGTTAGCCACCATAACCAGTCCACAACAGGAAATAATGCTTGATCGTGCGTGATCGTATATTACATCACGATAAAACTACCAACTCCAATCCGGCGGACCATTACTTTAGCAATAAGGTGGAGAGTGATGCAGTTTCAATCAGAGAGGGTTTGGTCTCTCCACAGCAAAAAGATTTGAAAACCGGTTTCCCAGAACTGCACATAATACTTTCCAGGCGCCATACTTGGGAATCTAGCCATACATTAAGTCTGGATTATAGTTAAGAACATTATTTTACCCAAACTCAGTCAATTCCATAATATACACTGTTGCCCATAAAGTTGGAATAAAATGTTTTTTTACCTCTTCTCATGAAACAATTGTGACAATGTGATTTATTCTTGATAAACAAAGTGTATATCTTCTCAACTTTATTGATCAAACTCTTCCAAACATATCACAGTGAAACTTAAACCACAATGAACCTTTGCAAACTGTGGATTCAAGCTTTAACAAAATTGGTTGTATTGAACAATTATTCCAACTTTATGGGCAACAGTGGATAACGGCACAAAGAGTAAATCCTATGGGTTCAAAACAGTTGAAATACTTGAAAAAGACCACGGATAAAAAGATATGGAGAGACACGGAGAGAATCGAGAAACTGGCAAAAAAAAAAAAAAAAAAAGAGAGAAGATAAATTAAGATTACAAAGCGCCGCACTGGTTTGATGATTGCTTCACTCTTATCTTCACTCTTGTGTCTTTCAAAGTAATCGTTCTCACCGTCCCTGCTGTAAACAGCCGACACCCGCGGGGCTGTTGGGGGTTCGATCCTCCGGCTCCTCCTGCCCACAAGTCTTCGGCCAAGACGCCGAAACCCCAAGTTACTCCCGACGGGCGGGCAGGCGGCTCGGATGCTGTGAGGATCAGGGGGAAAACACTATGAACTGCCGTGTCAGTTATGGTAGAAAAGCGCTATTTAATTGCCGTCCATTCAGCATATCTTTTAAGACACTGTATCTGCTGAGAGGATAAGACTTCTTAAACAATAATTAATTTTGTTAATGAAAGTTTCCTGTTATCTCAAACCTTTGCTGTTTATCAGCCCGACAAAATTAAGGAGTCCACTTCACACACACTGCATCCTCTGGTCTTTATCTCCTGTTCATGTGTGATATCTGTGTTAGTCGAGATCATAGGGATTACTTCTCTCTCTGTGCCCCGCAGTGATTCACTTGCCGGTTGCAGTTACTTTATAATACAACATACAAATGTTGTCATGAACTTAGGGACAACACGTACGATTAAATATGATGCATTACGCAATGTTTTGTTGTTCAGAGTCGGTTCCGATTCGTGGCAGTGAATGGAGTGGAGCATCTTGTACTCCCAGCCAATCAGAGTCTTTTCTTAATACTGCAAAATGAGTCAAAGCTGTTTGATAAAAGAGTAGTAGCATTATTAAGTTAAATTAGAATCAACCTATTGGTAAATGAGTGCTTAGTTAATGAGCAAGACACTAAACCGCACATTTAAAAATAAATAAAAATGCTATATCTTCTAATGTCATGTACCTTACTGATGTTCCAAAAGCATCACGGCATTTATTGTAAAAGCTTTAACTTGTGAGAATCAGGTTTAAAAAAAAAGGGGGAGAAAAAAAGAAGGAAAAACATTAGAAATAATGAGAAAAACAGTGTGCCGTTTGTTCCGTCTCGTTTTGCATTTCATTAATGTCGTTCCAATCAGAAAAGGATTTCTGGGTGTTTTCAAACTGCAGCTGAAAATGTTCCTGAGGTTTTTTTCAGCTGCTTCTCAACATCCCCTGAACTGCGTGCCGCGTTGAAACCTCACAAACACCTCCACAACTAATCACTCCCTAAACATTAAACACCTCAATTAATATGACCACATTACATCCCTTATCTCTTGTTCCGTATTATCTCAGGTGGCCAGATTAATGTTTTGTGCAGAACTGATGCGCGGCACCTCGCCTAATCCCTCCTTTTAAATTCCATTCTCCTTGTAAAGAGAAAGCTATTACATTGTTAATGAGTCATATGAGTAAAATCTTTAAAAAAAGTGCAAGAACGGGTAATTCTGCGTGGACAGTGAGGCGCGGTGAAAGCTGAACAGACAGGGTGTTGCAGGCGCGCCTGTTAATGCTCACGCCGTCATTAAGGGATGCTGTAAAAGCAAAGTGCGGGACTGCGCTGTAAAAAGTAATGGTACTCTTATTTCAGGCTGAATTAAGAGACAAGTCTTTATATTTGCAGCTGGGTTGCTTGGAATTTAAAGTTTTTTAATATGTGTAATAGCTCAACATAAGAGGAATGTTAAATCACACCCATCCAAATCATATAATGAGTACGAACTGTGTACGTTCTACTCTGTGTTCTGGTTGATGGAGTCGCTTTCTCAGGGACATCTTGTTAATGCTGGCCAGAATTGTTTCCACGTGGATGTCTGGGGTTTATATCCGCTTGTCCTGTGCCGCTGAGGTCTTGCTTGTGTTCTGCAAACACCACATCTTTACCTCTGGCACAGTCCTCAGGAGTGGCACAGTGTTCGCAGCACTTGTCACCTGCCCCCACGCGGTGTCTGTTTCTTGGCCTTGGCCTCTTGTGACAGTTCCAAATAAAACATTTTTCTGTCAATTGAACATCTTCCAGCGCTGCATCTGCTGTGATTTAGCAGCGTTGCTTTAAAATCACACCCATGCACAAGTAGATAGGCGTAGAACAAGTATAAGAGAGTATATTATTGTTCTTTGCATATGAACGTTGTATCAGTGGCGGCCGGTGACAGGAGGAAAAACCCACTCACATGTGCCAGCTCCTGTTAGCCAGAGCTGACCTACTACCTGCTGCTGTACACAAACACAGTGTACAGACACAGTAACATCTCCTTTTAGTTTTCAGCTTAACAAGGCTACACATGCTACCTGCCTGCTTGGCTGATTAGCTAGGATTGATTGTCAGCTGTGTTAGTCCTGGAAGTATGAGGAGAGCTGGATACAGGAACAGCACCCTGCTTTAAAGCAAATTTGACATGGTACCCAAGCTGTGGAATTACAATTTCTTGGTCTGTCATGTGATGCCATTGGGCCCAAAAAGACACATCCACATCCCAGTGCAGACATTTTACTAGCCCTTATTTAAATCATGATGTCCTAAACTTGGAACAATCGACCAGTCAATGAATCCAAAGTTATTTTCCTATGCATACGCTAATTAGCTTTCATTCATGGGTGTGAGACCAAGTGGTTGGGAGATGGGAACAAAGGTGTTGCCCCACAGATGTGGGAGATGCAGGTAATTTTATACGCGGAGTTAGCCGCTGCAGCTAACTGGCTTGTTACCACACCAGCAATTCATTTTAAAGACCCCTTTAAGACAAAGACTTCTCTGTGGACAGTGGGAACTCATATTTAGCAAGCTGGGGCTCAGTGGTAGAGTGGGTCGTCCCTCAATCAGAAGGTCGGGGGTTCGATCCCCAGCTCCTGTGGGTCAACATGTCGAAGTGTCCTTGGGCAAGACGCTGAACCCCAACTTGCTCCTGAAGCATGGCTTCAGAGTGTGCATGAGTATGAAAGAATAGTCTCCTCCAAATTACATTCCTCCTGTATGAATGATGTGTGAATGAGGATGTGATGTAAAGCGCTTTGAGTAGTTGAAATAACTAGAAAGGATCTATACAAATACGGACCATTACCATTTAGCAAGCTGGGGCCAATGGCAACTCCACTGTCATAAAAAGTGCCATTATGAAATAAAAAGTGCCACTGTGAAATAAAAAGTTACCTGCAAATGCAAAATGCCAAAGCGTCAGTGGGGACGCTCCCATATTATAAAACTAAAGACAGACTTAAAAACAGATGTCTCAAAATAGTTCACGATTTAGTACTCCATATATGTGTTACACTATTTATTCACATACTCGACATATATATGAAATACATGTTAAATACTAACTAATAACTCTATTACTGCCAGTGATGTCAGATGTTGCAACTAACTCGAATCTCCGACGATAATCGGCCGAGGAAAGGAACGACGATGCAGAGATAGTCAGGCAATAAGAAAGATGATTTAAAAAAAAAAAGGAGGAGAGACGGGAGGATTACTCACAGAGAAGAAAGAAGAGACAGAGGAAGAAGAGTGATGCATCTCTATCAGTTGTCTCTGAGATAGTGAGCCCCTTCCTTTTTCTGTCCCTTTGTTCCTCTACATCTCTTCCTCTTTCCACCCCACCCTCCTCTATTTCCTCCTCCTGTGTCTCTCTCTCTTTCATTCTGCCCTTTCTTTTCCATGTCCTGTCAACCTGTGGTATCTTCCCCATCTCTCTTCTTTTCCTCCCCTCTCATCTCTGTTCCTCAGCCCTCCGTTCTGCTGCGTCATCCTCTTTCCTCTTATCTTTCCCCGTGTCTCTCAACTTCTTTGCTCTCCTTTTTATCACTCCGTTCTATCTCTTTTCACCACCACTCTTCATTCTCTCTCTCTTTCTCTCTCTCTCTCTCTCTCTCTATTCTCCCCCTGCCTCTCTTTCTCTACCTCCCTCCAACTCCTCCCTATCTCTCACCCTCTCTCCAGCTCGAAGCCATCATCTGCGTGTCATTGCTCCAGCACCGGAGCCCGGCAATAGAAATATAACTAATGGCAGATTATTACCGATATCAAGACAAAGCAGAACACAGCTGAGCTTCCTCGCCATTACTTCATCTCTTACACACACACACACACACACACACATCTCTCACACACACTAACCACAGAGGAACATAATTAAAGCACTACACGCCCTCACTGTTCCAGAGAAATAAATCAAATTGAAACTGGATGTCTGATTTTCCTAATCAAAAAATCAACACAGCGGAGCAAAACAAATATTTTTTTGGTTCATTATTGTTTATTACTTTACTTTTTTGTTCCCAGCAATTTTTTTTGTATCCCCAAAACTTAAGTACAAATTGAATTAAACTAAAACTTTGGCTCCCATTGTGTGGTAACACATCCCACATCGCCAACATTTCTCTGTTCTATGCAACAGGACAAGTCGTCTTAGCGAAGACGGCGTCCGCTGGTGTGTTTCTCATACGGTGAACTACATGTGCCGCTCAGGCTAACTGCTGCGTATTATAGCTGATTCATTAAATAAATCAGAAATCAGAAATCAGAAAATTAATCTGCATCACGCTTTTGACATAACCATGTATGAAGAACTACATTCATGCAACCGCTGGACTTTCACTCCACAGTTTTGGTTTCCCGTCTGCAGGACAGGTTTACGTCTGACGAAAGCACTTTGGAAAGATCATGGCTTTGAGGTAAATATTAATAATCGTGTTGTGTTTCATGATTCAAATCGCTCTTTTTCTGTGTTCCACCTCGGTCTCTTCCTAATCTTAACCAAGTGCCACCGGTACCTAAACACAACTATAATGAAGTTGGGGTCAAGTCAACCTGTTCTCATTCCCGGCTTTGTCACCTCTTTGGCGTCTGACACCAACGTTGATTTGGTCCGGTGTTCGAGCCACCTCCACTTGCGGACTTTAATTGCTACTAGATATGCACTGCGGTCATTTGGACGCAGAAAGGGCATCTCACTCAGATGTGTAAGCGTGCCTTGTACGTTGTTATTAGATACCAGAGGGCGTAGCAAAGCGGGAATGAGAACAGTGAACTTTTTACTGTGTCTTCCAGGCTGGGTCAGATAAGTTAATTAACATTGGCTCATTATGTCGGTGGATAACATAACAACAGTCGGCGCTGTGTTTCCTTCGAAGCTTATTATATGCTGCAAATTAATAGTAAACAAGTGTCATTTCTAGGAAACACGCTTGGTTTTTGACTGCAGTGTTAATAAGTGGGCTTTAAGAAGCTGTGCAGGCTGTAAGATTCAAAGATTCAAGATTCAAAGATTCAAAGCGTTTATTGTCAAGTGTACAGTGCAGAAACGGGTTTCCCTGTACAATGAAAATCTTACTTTGCCATCCACACTGAATGCCAAAGAGTAAAAAAAAGAAGAGGATAGAATAAAATAGAAAAACATATAAATATAAACTACTATTGCTAAATAAACTGCTATTGCTTGACATATAAATATATTTACAAAATGTGCAACTTTACATAACATAACATAAAGTACAGTCAGTCAGTAAGGTCATGTCAATACTGCACTATGTTATTTCCATGAAGTTATCATCGTTGAACCTTACATTAGGATGTGTGCCTCAGAGCATTTGATTTTGCTGTCATGGGAATTGGCTTTAAGACGAAGTCATTTCATCGGTGTCTCACGAGAGAAAGCACTTTCCATGGAAACAGGAAGGGAGGAACTGTACCCCTCCTGCTGTTCAGGAGTAGGTTTGGACTTTGCTTCTCCCCATCGATGGAGACACTGAACACCGAGACTGGTGCAGCTATGTTCTGGGACAACAACCACTCAGCAGACCTGCAACAATAACTCCTCTCCAGCATTCAGAGGAATAATGTGCATAACAAATAAATGCAAACCGAAGACCTACCTAGAGTATGTGAGGGTATTTTATTTTCATAATAATGGCGTGCGCGGGGCTGAATCATTTCCTCCAGACTTCACTTCATGTCCTTGGAAAGCAAACGTCCCATCTGCATTTCAGATTCAGTTTGCACAGCGGATGGCAGATTGCCGTCATGTCTGTATATGATCTCCTCTTTCTTCCCAGCGTAAACCGCTATTTGGTTGACAGTCTTATTCCAAAGTGCAGACATCCTAACGATCAAACCCCTATACGGCTCCGCATACCCTTCATCTATTCATCATTAACATCTAAATGCTACATATTTGTCATTCGGCATATCTTGGCGAGTGACAAGTGACTTGACAGACGACTGAGCCCACATCCACCTGTGTGCCCACAACCTCTGAAGGAGGAGTGCGCCGGCAGGACAGGGAGACGCTATACATGGTCACATTTTGATGGAATGGTACTTGTGTGTTCTAACATTGGCATGCGTTGCTCCTTTTCATCTTGCAGATGCACTCTCTGGCTGACATGTATGTGGCCTGGATGTTAGTAACAACATGCACAGCGTCATTATTTCAAACCCCCTGACACATATAGTAGAGTGTATATATAGTTTATCAAATACGGTCTATGATTTGAATCATACTCTATGTGTTTATGTTACATATGAGGAACCACAGGCACACGCTCAGAAGCTGTGTTGGTTTTCATAGTAAGTATTGCATACGTATACCCAAGGGGTGTCATACTCAATCAAAGAAAGGGCCAAAATTTAAAACGCGGTCTAAGTCGCGGGCCAAACGGGCTCAACATTTAGTGAAGAGTCTAAAAGTGACTCTTTTATTATAGTATATAATATAATATATATTTTATTTGGAAATATGAATTTAAAACAGCCAAACTTCAACAACTTTTCATCAATAAAATAAATGAAATTTTTAATTATTTTTTTCTTTTTTGTACTCATCCTCATGTTTTGTCTCATAGTGTCGCCTTATATTTATATTCTTTAATTATGGCCACATCAGCTCCACAAACAAGACACACAGGTTCACCTCTGATATCGACAAACAGGTAAAATTCTGTCCCCCACCTGCTTTGAAAGTCTCTGTTTTCAAAGTCCACTTTTTCTTTAGTCATTTATTTTGGGGGCTAGCTGAAGTGTCGCATAACAGCGCTGATCGGTGTGTCATTATACCTGCGGGAGGAGGGGCTGCTGGGTCCTGACTAGCAGCTGTTCAGTGCATTGTGGGATTTGTAGTATTAGAGGTGGGAGTCCTGTTTACCGACGGGCCGTTCTTCTTAATAGTCACATGAAATTATCTCGCGGGCCGTATATAATTGTATCCTTGAGTTTGACATGTCTGGTATACCCAGTGTACTCGTATTTATTTTTCGTCATCGATTATTCTTTCCATGATTTTTTCAATTAATTATTAATTCGGTCTATAAAATATCTACTTCAGCTTCCCAGACCTCAAGGTGAAGTCTCCAAAAGTCTTGTGTTGTTCAATTAACAGTCCAAAATCCAAAGATATTCAGTTCATCATGATGACAAAAGCAGTGAATCCTCACTTTTAAGGAGCAAGAACCAGTTTTTTATTTTATTTGCTTTCATCAATCAAATGATTATTCGATTTTCAAAAGAGCTGTCGATTAACTTTCTGTCAAATACTTGTTTAATTGTTTCAGCTCTAATATCTACGTCCTTGAGTCCCTTTATAGTTTATTGTGCGCGTGTTTGTCGGCCATAAACGTGTTTCATTAGCCCGGTTGAATGTAAATGAGTTTGTGACGAGTCGTTTAACGTGTTTCACTGCTACACAGGAAATAGATTCATAAAGTCTCCTGATGTCCTCTCTGTAGAGATGGACCGCAGGCCGCCGAGCAGCTCAATAATTACTGCTGTGGCAGATGATGAGGGGCTCAAAAAAAACATTTCAACTGCATCCAAGAGCCTAACAGGAGAGCGGGTATGGAACTGATTGACTGATTGAAGCTCCGCTCTAATATAAGTGTTTCATGTTCAGGAGAGAAGAGGCTTCTGGGATTCTTTTTTGGATTTATAGTGTCTCAAGTCTCAGGGGAACTTTTCCCATCATGCCTAGTGTGAAAGCATCATCACCAGCTTGTTAAATAAACATGATTTACACATGCAGTGATGTACAGTGGCCTAGATGTGGTGTGTACAGTACTGTGGGGTCATTCCGACAGAACTGATGTCCCCCTCTTCGCGTTTGCAGCTTGAGATAAACGGGGAAAGAAAAGAAGGAGAAGAAGAAGAAGAGAAGACAAAGACACAGGGATCGGGAGTCCCAGGGTAACTGGGTCTAATTGAAATGAATTCTGACTAAAGCAATGACTTTAATGACATTTTGAATCCAGGACTGGAGTAATGACATGGAAAGGCTCCCGAGGGAGAGCGGCACTTTAAAAAGACGGAGTGAGAGGGAGGGAGGGAGGAGAAAATCGACACAAGGAGAGGAGAAGAAGAATAGCGACAGGGAGAAAGAGAGAGAGAGAGACAAAAAGGAAGAGGTTGGAGAGGTTAGGTTTGGAGAGAAGGTATTTATTAAGTGAGCCGGGGGAGGCAGAGAAAGCCGGAGAGGCACGCAGAGGAAGAGACAGATAAAGACAGAAGAGGTTCAAACTGGAGAGAAGGAGACTTAGAAGACATCCAGGGACAGAGGAGTGCTTCTTTTTCCTTTTCATCAGGCTGTCAAGCAGTTTCTCTTTTTAGCTCATTTCCCAGACTGCAAGACACTGTCGATAGGTCAACCTTATGAAGCCACTATCCGAAGCTCAGTGAAACCAACTGAGGCCCTGCCACTACAGAACACGGCAAAACTCCATCCTACGATTAAATATTAATCACCGACTGACATATTTATGAGCCTAAAATCTAATATTGCTTTTCTTTGAAGGGCTTAAATCACCACATTGTTGCCAACGGAGTTGCATTTCAAAGAGTGAAGTGCTTTGTGTTCAAAAATCGCATCTTTGAACTGATTTAAAAGGAGCAAAACGGAATGGAGTATCCCATGTTTCCATAGAGACAAGTATTTTATACGTTTCACAACCTCAAGTCAGCCTAGGGGGGGGAGAGGGGAGTCCGGAATAAAGACAGGTGACATGTACGGGGACTTAGGTCGCTCCCTTTTCTCGTTTATTTACAAATGAGGAAGCTAAAACTTGAAAAAAAATCTATATACTAACATCGTGCAAGCTTCTGGCAAGGGGCTGACGTAAAGAAATTCAAATAAATAACTGATCAATACATCTAACTACAAAACCAATCCCTTCCCGACAGCTTAGTTTGTAATTTACCGTATATATATAAACTGCTCATCATTAGTTTGTAACTTCACTTCACCGGCTCGTGAGGACATGCAGAAGTTCTGTCGGTCCACGTCCAGGATGAATAATGAGAGCATCCGCGGAACATGGAGATCAGACGGTGGCTGCGAAAAAAAAAACGGGATTCAACAATGTAAATGGTGCCTTCTCGTGGAAAACAGCCCCAAATGAGAGCTGACAGTGTGCACTTTATCCTCATAATGACTGTGTCATCTCACATTAAAGGTTATGCAGAGTGTGCGACCAAAACATGAGAAGCACTGTTTGCCGTCCAAATTCGAGACGACACGTGCCGCATGAGCACACGTAGTGTATGATAGTGAAATGTGATGCACAAGAGTCATCGTTTCCATCCGCGCTTAAAGAACAAACAAAAACTCCGCCATCATATTCTCCTGTTAAATGGAATTTCTCAGCGCATGATGAATGGCTGGATGTAAAATGCAAATTAAGTCCTTGGCAAGCCGCCCGCACGTGTTGCCGGTAGCTGTTTCGTTTTAGGGTGGAAGTTCCTTTAATGCCTGGTCAATTTAAAACAGGCTCTTAAACTTAAATTAGCGGTTTGGATTCGGGGGTTCTGACATGAATTAGACTGTTTTAATGAACGTGGGTTCCGGGAGTAAGAGTCATTCATTAGCGTGTTGACCCAGAAAAAAAACATGTAAAACCGAGGCTGCGAACCTCCATCATCTGAGAAAACACTTGAGTTTCGTGTTTGATTCTGATCAGTGCTTCTCCATGGATCAGTGCTTAGAGACACTGGCTTCATGTAGTCAATAAAGGTCCTCAATTCTGTCCTCTATATTCAGTCAGCAGCACTCTGACAAACCACCACCGCTGACGAGAGAAAAATGAAAAGAACTTTAGCAAAATAATCCAAGCACAAAATACCCAATTTTACACCCAGTGCTGATTTAATTAAATTTTGCCTTTATGTTGATGTATTGTACCTATCCATGCATAATGCACGCAAAACAGATGAGGAGGAAAGACAAACAAGTGGGCTGCAACTCACAAACTTTTAGATTATTGAGAGAATTTGAGAACGAGTCGAGATATTTTGAAAATAGCCATAAATATACACGAATAATGTAATGTTTTCGCAAATAAAATCGTCGTTTTTTGAGAATTATGTTAACCGTCATATAATGTCTGAGAAAGCAGTCACAGAGATAAGTGAAGTCAGCTTTTTGTGTTGTCCTTTTTATATACAGCATGTGTCCATTTTAATAGAATAGTGTGAAATAGATGGTGTCCCATTTTACCTGAACGTCACACTAAATGAATAAATCACTCTGCAACAATGTTATGGTCCCAGTGCACTACACAGTTAAGGTGTGGATGGTGCAAGTGGACAAATCCAGAAGTTTAGTTTGAAAGAACGTAACATAGTTGACTTTACACTCGTACTAACTTTTTCAAGTGAACTGTCCGTCAGGAAGCGCTACAGCATGCACATGAAAACTATAAAACTAAATAGGATTTTTCTCTTAATAATCTCTTCTCATAATAAGATAAGATGAGATGAACCTTTATTCGGCCCACGTTGGGGAAATTTGCAATTTAATACTAACAATAATAATAATAGAAACTAAAAATATACGTTATGAATGCATTGAATCAAGTGAAATATTTCAAGTAAAATAAGTTAGGACTCCTTTCTCATTCACATCATTCCTACAATCTCGGATTTTGAACAGAGGTCTTTCTCCTTTTTTTTTTTCCCAGATCTACTTTTTTGCACCGTGGCAGATTTGAATCCTCTCCTGCTTTCAAGTTTCTATTAAATGTCTGAAACTGTAAATGATAATGATGATGATGATGATGATGATTACAACAGTGATGAGGGACGCTCTTCAAATCATCCTCTCCGCCTCTCAAAAAACATAAAGAGCGACCAAAAAGAAAAAGAAACCCAATCACCAGATGATAACAAATGACGGTGTTGGAGCGAAATGCTGTTGTATTTATCAGTCGGAGCTGCCACTCGTGAATGTTCTTGTTTGATGAGCTGCGTTTTGGGAGACAATCAATCTCCCCCTCTTTTCCTCTTCAGTTGTCTCCTGCATGAAAAAGAACTTTAGTCTCTATGTATTTCTGTTCACATGCGTACTCTGACTGTGACTGAGTAACTCGCCCAGGCTGTTTTCAATGACTGGTGTGTCCCTGTTTCCAGAATAGAGAAATCCAGTAAAAGTGACAGGTCACACAAAGACAAAGACATTGTGCTTCTGTATTAATAGCTAGTCTGTCTTCTACTGGGGGCGAAGGGAGAAGACAAGAAAGGCCCCCTATTCAAATAGTAATTGCTCACAGTTAATCATTGGTGCCTGCGTGTCATGAGACTGGGCAAATTTTGCTTTGGGGGGAAATTAGAGTGTGATTGTACAACAGCAGTCGCCACAAAAGTCAAGCGTCAAATTAAAGATAAAAGAAAGTAGTACGGGGATTTTACTGCTCTGGATTCATTAGATTTCACGCTTTGACACAGAAACCAATGCATCGGGGAGCACCATTTCGAGAGCTTCGGTTAAAGGGGAATACCGCGTAATTTCTGAATTCCCACACCGTCGTCGGCCGCCATTTGCCCCACCTCGCTCTTTAATTGGTATCAGAACATTATCTCCCAACTGGAAATGTTTCATAGCTGCAGATGTGAAGCTTCTTTCTGGGGGAAGGGGGGGGGGGGGGGGGGGAATTGGAACGCGATTGTAAAGTGCAGGTCGCGCTAAAGTCAGGTGTCAAAGATAAGACGGAGAAAAGGAGCTGCGGTGCTCTCTGGGGAGTGTAATGTATTCAATTACACAGTTTAACATGCAAAATGAGAGAACAGCAGAGGAATGGGAATGTGAGAGTGTGTGTGTGTGGGGGGGTATAATGTTCGCTATTCTCGAGCACGACTCCATTTCCCATCTTTGACCGTAATGTCTAACGAGCCAATGAAGACGTGAAATCCCGGCCCATGAGCTCCCACAGCATGTCGTTAGTGATATAGCGGAGTTGTGAGAGTGCATTTCTTGAATGAAGGAAGATCCATCCCGTCTCTCACTTCGGCTCACAGGGTTTTTTTTTTTACTGAATCTGTGCTTCAGAAAGAAGGTCACTTTAAGGAGATTCTGTACGGATGCCGTGTTTTAACTTGTTTACTAATCTTTTTTTGCATTAAGCAGCTTTCTAAAATGTCAGGCCTTGCTGACATACCCAACAAGCAGGATATGTTATTTGAAGTGTCTATAGTTTTTCTTCTATAGCTACTGTTTATTTATCTCCTTTTCCGTTTGTATTTGTCTATTTTTTGAATCCTGAAGCATCATTGAAGGCAAAGGGCCAAAGCATGAATTTCATTGTGCGGTGAAACTTGTTTTTAACCGTACATATGACAATAAAACTATTGAATTGAATTGAAATCATATTAAAATATTAATCTAAAAAAGCAATATAACAATATTGTTGGTTTTCATTAGTTTTTTGATGCTATGCTAAACAAGGGAGTAAAACATCATGACTGACAGCCAACTGTAACCAATGATTGGGCTGGGGTAGTGTATTCGGAGCATAGATTATAGGAAAAAAAAGTGGGTGTAGCTTCTGGGTCTGAAAAGTGAAGCCAATGTGGAGGTGCCTTAAACCTGCATTCTTTCTTACGCCAAAAGGGGGTGACTGCTGGTTGCAAAAAGTAGTCCGCGTGTATGGAAGTCTATGAGAAAAAGACCCTATTTCTTCCTGGATGTATTACCTCAGTAAACACTTTATGAGTTTATGGTATCAATTGTTTCATATCTAGGGTGGGACTACCTTGTGGCTAAGCAATCAGAGGCAGTCTTTTTATGAAATGAGCGTCACTTCTGGCTCCAAAAAACCAAGATGGTGACACCCATGGAGCCAGACTTGCGGCCTCAAAATTGCAGTCTATAAACCAGTGGGTGACAATCACAGTGGCTACTTCCACTTCTTCTATACAGTCTATGACTTGGAGCCAAATTAAGTCACCAGTGAAAGATGGCAGCAGTCGTTCGCAGGATATTTTGGCTTCATTTTTGTACAGCGAGAGGAAGCGCTGTCCATCTTTGCATACAGTCAATGTTGTACACACTATGTTTCACTTGCATACATGCACATGCAACACAGTGAAATACACATTTGGAGAAAAGAGAGAAAAAATCCAGACTTGAGCTGAGGTATTAGGGTCAGTGCATCTCTAATCTGGACGATAGTCAATTCATTATGACTATTTATTCACATTTCCAAGCAGGGTTGATGAATTACATAACTTTTAATCAATGAGCATTCATATTCATAACTGCAGATAGCATGGTAACCTATGATGGTGGCTTTTTACAAAGTGAGAAGCTAATGAGTGTCTTGATTATTAATGAGTCACCAATAGCAGAACTTTTTCATAACCTGGCAACCCAGACGTTGATCTTAATATTGTCTTATTGGCAGCTCTAAGAAGAATTAATTTTAAAAAATGAATTAACCATGAACGGTAAATGGTCTGTACTTGTTCAGTGCCTTTCTAGTCAGCACTTTTACATTACATCCACATTTACACAGGTCATCTAAGTTGGAGAACACTATTCTTTCACACACTGAAGCTGTGCTTCAGTAGCAAGTTGGGGTTCAATGTCTTTCCCAAGGACAAGAAGTGGAGGATCCTGGGACTGAACCGCCGATTTTATGATTGATGGCGACCTGCTCTACCTCTAAAGTCATTAGTTACAGGTAGGAATGGCATCTCATCGTTCGATTGCCTGATGAAAACACACTGAGCTTGTATTTAATCTTTTTTTTGGACACAGACACAATATGGACTTTACCGTCCATTTTCATTCTCCTGTCTCTATAACAACTAACCTACTTGAAGCTTTGGGGAAGGCTGATTGGCTGATTGGACATCTTGTCCATTAATCAAAAGCAGTCATCGGAAATTACCCAAATTTAGTACTCCTTCATTTAGCATATTGTAAGTGTATTTCTTGTTTTGTTGATTGAGCTGCTTGACAAAAAATAATGAGTATTAAAATGACAAAAAGAAAAGTTCCTGTGGGCATTTTGAAGACACACAAGTTAAAACAAAATACCATACTGCGACTATATCGAGCTGCATCGCATACCTGCATATCAGAGTGATGCTGAGTCATTGATTGCATCCTTTACAATCTGTATAATCAGAGAGCTACTGTGTGCATGGAAAGGGGACTGCCATCGAAGTCATCCAAGTATCAAGGTCCTAAAACTTTTAGTCCTGTAGTCATTAAATAAAATGACACCAGCTGTGGCAGTAGTTTCTGCATTGGAGAAATTTTTTGTTAAATTGGTTGAAATTCTTATAACAGATCGACACCATTCAATAGATTAAATAGAAAAGAGAAACGCAGAGAGCAAAAACTCCAGTGTTTGAGGCTGTCACAGGACAGCAATAAACTAAATGAGCAATAAACTAAATGAAATGACTAGATGGCCGACCTGCCTTTCTACCTGCACATCTGCCTACCCACGCTCACACTGCGAGTGAACCCATTGCCGGAGTCTTCCACGAGGCTGAAGCTAGTGAGCTAGCTGCACAAGCACGGCGGAGAAAGTGCAGCCAGAAATTTGAACCAGGGTTCAATGACAGACTGCTGTGATTTAGCAGCACGAAGCCCACACCCACTGAGCCAAGAACAAGGGAGAGCCACTGCTGACCAACCCAGACTGTGATTTAGTGAGCCAGCGCCACCAAACACAGCCTCCGACCCAAGTGAGCAGAACTTTCAGGTGAAAATATTACAATATTACATTTGCGACGGCTGTTTTGCTTGTGTTTCTAGTTGGAGTGGGGCATTTTTTTGTTTGGGATACCTTTACTACAAGCGATTATGCTCAGGAATTAATTCCATTATTCCTAAAAAGTTTCACTAGGGGTGGGAAATCCTAAATCCTAAAATAGTCACTGAAACAGGCTCCACTTTTAAAATAAAAGCCCCTTGGTGCTGTGCGTCATGCTAGGCTATCAAAATAAAAGCTCCAAGATTGCAATAGGAGCTTTGAGGTAGTTTTGTGAGCGTGTACAATTTTCAAAATAAAAGCATCAACTTTCACCAAGACTTTTTTCGTTTATTTTACAAGCTAAAGGGCATGCCTTCAGAATACTTTGAGAGAAGCTATAATCAGCTACATTAGGACGTCCATTTAAAGGGGAATGCTTCGTTCACCCCATTTATTGGCGATTTGTAAGAGTCAGATTAAAATAGAAATGATAAAAAGCTGTGATATTGTGTCTTTTAGTCCCTAATATTTCCAAAAAACACTGGGTCCAATGTTCCCCACAGTAAAACTGTATAGATTTTTAAAAGTATATGTGTAGCACAGGCATGCTCTTATTTTGTGGTCCACAAGCCAAAGCCGAGAAACCCTGATGACATCATCCAGGGGAACTCTTCATGAGTAGGATCGGTTAATGTTCATTTACGGAATTTATCTGAATAAAGATAACGGCTAAGCATTTGAGTGAGAATAATGTGTTCACAAAAAGTGTAACTTTTCGCTCTTGAGAAAAGAAAAGTATTGATGACTACCTCATGCTGCTTCACACAGCCATCAATGTGGCTGTGTGTGTGTGTGTGTGTGTGTGTGTGTGTGCTGGTCAGCGTCTGAGGAAATATATCCAGGGGTCCATGTTCACGGTTCATGAATCTCAGATTGGACATTGATTATATGTATATTTGCCACATCTCCCAGCCCCTTGAATAATGCTCACCCTTCGAGTGCCTGTTAAGTAATAGTGTCCTTGTTCCAAACAAACGACTGCTGCCGATGGAAACACTTGGCATCACTCAGGCCGCCTGTAGAACGGAAAGCCAGTAGATGGTTTTTACTGTACACGCTGCCTTTCCAGCACCTGCCACACTGTCTGTCTCTCACTCTTTCATATATGCACACACACGGTAGCCATCTCTTCTCACACACACACACACACACACACACACACACACACACATCCACATAGCGCCTCTCTCTCACTTCCATGCCATACGTTCATGTACATAGACACACTCGGGCAGGCGGGACTCTGGTGTTTTTGTGTGTTTCAGCACGTTGCATCATTTGTCTTCCTGTCAGTCTGTACGAGGGACCTGATCCTGAGCCCTGCATATTCATGACTGTCAGATCATAAAATACTATGTGTGTGAGCAAGGAGTTGTTCAAGAGGCCTGCACACACCATGAGAGTTTAGAGTCAGTGCCCGCAATACATGCACTTCTGCTTACAATATAAATTTCAATATAATTCCAATTGAATATTATATTTCAGTTCTTTAATTCTTTCCTTGACTTACTTTATTTTGAAAATAGCCATTAACATATTGAATCTTTTTCTTTTTTTTTTTGCTTATTTATTTATTGAACATAGGAAAAAAATTGACTAGGGTTAAATGTCTTTACAAGTCCTTAAACAAGTAATTTCTAGCAAATGATCAGTTTATTTACTATTGCCGGCTTTCTGCCTCCTTAGCTTAATTCACTGCACCGTGCCCCTAATGAGCTTGATGATAAATTTCAAGCTAATGAGCCATAATGATTAGCAAATTAGCATAAATTGATACATTAGCGTCCTCCTCCAGCAACCTCTCAAACCTCTGAAATGTGGCGACACAAGATGAGATATAAAACTCTGGCACTTAAAAAAAACAACCTATTCTAGATTTGGTACATGGAGTTCACGACAGCGTCTTGGATCAAATTCAGTCCTTCTCAGCCTGCGTAACCTCTTCGATAGAGGGTGACGTCAGGCTCCATCGGCTGCATGACCTTCCAGCTTTGCAGGTATTTGGTCATAAACCAAAGTATAGGAATTATAGATTTTTGCTAAAAAAAAAAAAAATGGCAGTAGGGGAAAATCCTTCACCTTTAGCAAAGATGGCTCAGTGAAAACTAAAGATTTCAGCCTGCTGATGGTGCCAAAGGAAAAGTCAGAGGATGACATTAACTATTAGGATTCACCCCGTGAGGGACACGAAAAAAACCTGTATTGATTTCAACAGATGTTGAGATGTTGAGATATTGCCATCAAAGCAGTGGGCTGAGAATGTACAACAGGAGCTTACAAAAATAGATACCAAAAAATAGCATTAAAAATACATTTTTATTAAATCACAACAATCAAAAAGGTTCCAAAACAGCAATAACTAAAGCAACAACTATCTGAGATGTTATTTGCTGCTCTAGTGCTGCTCTAGTGCTCTAGGTGTGACGGAACAAGTGACCGAACAACATCTGTCGGTACATGCGGAACATTTCCTTTCGAGCTGCGGCGCCCTTGATGATGGGAAAGCGCGGAAACGATGTGATCAATGTGATCAGACTGAGACAGTAATTGATCACATTTACCATCCGGTCATTTGGTCTAAGTGAGCTGCTCAGCTCAAATCCTATCTATATTGTTCAGTGTCGGAGCAGGCCGCACATATAATGTCTCTCCCTCCCTCTCTCTCTCTCTCTCTCTCTCTCACGCACACACTCACACATACAGATTTCACTAATGTGCACAATCTGCTTCGCATAAAATTAGCATTGATCTCTATAGGGTATTTTCTGTATGACTGAGAGCCAGATGGATCCAGGGTTTGCTGGCCTCTCCACTGAGGGCTTCATTATAAATGAGCACTGATCTCGTGCCCGTCCCTCGTGTGATGATCACTTTTCTGTTAAGGAGTAAAGAGTTTTGGCTGATGAGCCCACTGTAAGCTGTCTGCCTGCGACGCTGACCTCATGGCACTCGCTTCCTACTTCAGTGGACTAATTGGCCTGTAAACCCTTCAGGATTCAGACAATGACAGTCAGTGTCGGCCGAGCCCAGCGGGGCGCTGCACTGCTGCCTGCTAAAAGACAGCCTCGCGATAAAAAAAAGAATGCCGAGCATGACTTGCAACTGCTCGATTTTAGGTTGGTGTCTAAGTGTGTGCGCAAGCGTTCGGTTGTATCAGTCAACAAAAGCCAAAGACGAAAAAAAAATAAAT
The DNA here is from genome assembly GCF_042242105.1 of Pempheris klunzingeri. Lineage (NCBI taxonomy): Eukaryota > Metazoa > Chordata > Actinopteri > Acropomatiformes > Pempheridae > Pempheris > Pempheris klunzingeri. The sequence goes on from NC_092020.1 coordinate 7,891,924, forward strand.
AAAAAATTCTCCTCATTACCAACCAAAGTTGTCACACCGGTTTGTCATTTTGATCTATTTTGGGCGGACTAATTAAGAAAAAGTGCCAAGAGGTCAGATGAACAAAAAGAAAAGGAAGATGTAACTGAAATAGCAAGATAAGATTCAAACTACAGGTTTGTTGTAAACAGGAAAAAAAAAAAAAAAAAATCCTGTTATCCGACTCTTCTAATGCTTTTAATGTCTCTGCTCATCCCTCCAGTGTCGAAGCCATCAATCAGCTGTCACAGCAGCAGGCTTAATGGTCAGTGAGGACTCTACATCAGCATGTTACAGCCATATTTGACCAATCTAAGTACGGCTTTTAACCCTGTGCCCGTTACATTGAGTACATCTGCTCTCCAGAGTTTATGATGTTATTACACAGAAGTCACTTTGCGCTGAGGGATGGAGCAGGGGTAATTAGAAGCATATTTACACGCAACATTCATTCCCACTGTCCACTATGTAGCATAGTGTCCAGATTTAGAGCTGTGGAGTGATTGGAATTGTGAAACGGTGGATATAAATTAGGGGGAGAGATCCAGCAATAAAAACAATAGAGCTGTGCCTCATGATTTAATCATTTACAAGGTATTTAATGTATAGTTTTTGTATAATTCATCTCTGCAGGATCTCTGCATCTCTTTGGTGTGTCCTTTCAATAAATGCCAGCAGTTATGTGTTTTATTTCAGAAACATTCACCACAGTGGTGACAGCTGATGAGGTTTAGGTGTTGTTTGGACCACTGGAGGGCAAACAGGTGGAAATGTTCAAATTTTTTTTACACGCAAGTGTTCTAAACAACCCATTTGAAGCAATCATTGACGACTTTCGTTTTGTAGATCAGTGCCACTTTGCTCTGTTTCTTGTCAATAACATGCACGGTAAAACAATGCTAAAGCAATGATTACTTTCTTGAATCAATTGATGGCAATGTAAGGTGGTTCATTAACTGGTTCATCTACATTTTTGTCCAGACTGAAATACCTCCACAGTTCTTGGATGGACAGCCATGAAATTTGAAATCAAATGAAAACGCCAGACCAATTTGAAAATGGGAATGCGTTTTGAACCTCTCAGTTCATTTTTCGATTTCCAGGAGGGCATCGCCAGGCAGCAAATGCCTCCGGGCACGACCGGACAGACCTACAACCAGTCAGAGCGACAAAATGCGTGATCGGACGCCTACCAAATCCTGTATGACAAACAAATATTTCTTATCAACACAATCTTTGAGTTCAGTTGTTCTTCTTTTAGAGAAAATATACCATCCAATTTGTTTAATATCAAAGCAACGGTGGATTCAACAGAACTTTCCCCACTGGCGACGGCCATCTTGGTCATTAACCATGACATTTACCATATCGGTTGTGACTGGCTTGTCCTGGGCCAGGCAGGCAGGCATTGGTGATCCCCTTACCTTTCATTAAGCACCACAGGTTTTCACGTATCCAGTGAAGTATCTCAGCGTTTCACTAGATAGACTGGCCTGTAAATTTGGTGCCATCATCAGGTCAAACCTTGTGAGGTGCTTTGGCTTGTGACGTGAATGACATTCTCAGTTGTACTTTGCATTACAAAATGGGGTTCACAATTTTTCACGTCCGTCTCGAAACACTGCTCACACGTTAGGCGGAATGAGTAACTTAGCAACTTTTCATATCGGCGCACAGTGTGTCTCTGAGAACATTTCAATGCAAAGTAGCATCAGCATCAGTGAACTGTGTCTCTGTGACTGGCAGACAAAAGACGCTGTGCCAATGACTGAATATCACTTACCTCATATAGTAAATTTAGCAGACATTCAGCACATGAAGGCATGCAGTTCTCTCAGTATTATCATCTTCTTTTAAAATCCCTTTCAATAAACGGAGAGAGTAGGTCTTGACAACAAAAGCCCAGCGTTTCCCCCGCTGCGCCTTCCTTGCCACAATTCTCCTAAAAGGAAGCTCAAGGAACAAGTTCACAAAGGAGTCTGTGAGGGTTGTAAATTCTTTGTTTTGTGAGGCATGAGTACACTTTTTAAAATCCCCCCTCACTGGGAAATCTCCTCAAGGAAGAGCTACAACATGTTTGCACCGGGAAGTCGGATTAAAAGTGTAGCCTCTTACTTGGCATTCAGGTCATGCCACCACCTTGATAATATTGTTGTACAAAAGTCTACAACAGGCTGGCCTGTTTTCCATTATGGCCCCCAGAAGTCATTTTAGGAATGCAGGCCTTTAAAGGATGACTCCTGCATTTCTAAAACCTGGGTCTCATCTTTTCATTTTCAGGGTTCAAACTTACCGGTAGCTACAAAAGGTTTTGGACTTGATCAAATAGATCTCCTCTGCCTGCAGCAGTGACCCTGCTGTGAACGATGTGATGTAATCCTTTGGGGCAACCACCCCACTCAAAGTATGACCACTAAAAGTGTTTTTTTTTCTTCTGCAGGCTTAGATTGTTGATGGAAATGTCTAACAGCATTGTTCAAAGCCACCAGACTCCTTTGACAAAAATAGTAATTTTAGAATTTATTGTGTAACTTTGAAGTTTTAAACAATTAGTTCAGATTGGAACTAATGTGTGAAAACACCAAAGACACAACTGGAATCACAACTCCTCTGTTCTGCAAGGTAAAATTACAGTTTTTGTATTGTGTGTATATATATATATATATATATATATATATATATATATATATATATATATATATATATATATATATATATACTGTTGCCCATAAAGTTGGAATAATTGTTCAATACCCCCAATTTAGTTAAAGCCTGAATAAACAGTTTGCAAAGTTTCATTGTGGTTTAAGTTTTACTGTGATATGTTTGGAAGAGTTTGATCAATAAAGTTGAGAAGATATCCACTTTATTTATCAAGAATAAATCACATTGTCACAATCATTTCATGAGAAGAGGTAAAAAAAAAACATTTTATTCCAACTTTATGGGCAACATGTAGATATATATAGGATCATACAGGTGGATGTAAAAAGAGGGCCCAGGTTTAAAAGTTGCTTGCCTGCAGCTATTATTCCCCTGTGCTATGGTGCTCCGTTGTTGTTTTTTTTCATTACCACCATAGCTAGTTTAATTTGAATAATAGAGCAGCTATTTTCTACCTTTTCTTTAAGATGTACTCCCACAACCCTGTCTGATGAAGTATCGTATATCTTGGTTGCCACCACCGAATGTGTTCATTTGAATTTATCATAAATTGTTATTTTACACCGGTAATGACATTATTGCAATTACTACAATATTTGTTACACAACATTTTTCATTTTAAAGCCAAATGGTTACAGTGGATGCCACATAACTGCAACTGACACATGTCATACCTCTATTTCTCTCCAACTCTTTCCTAACGTTTCCTAAATACAAGCAAAAAATGTTACTTAAGTTGGTCAAGTTCACATTTGTATTACTAGCTGCAGAAGCTAGACATTTCGACTGTTCATTACTATTCGTTACTTTTGGCTAACTATTTCAGCAGTACGTTCATTATTCTTAACTACTTCTGAAGCATTTATACATCACATTTAGCTGCTTTTACTTCCCTGTTTGCGTGCTTACTACTATGCACTCTATATATGGGTGTAATTATATTTTCTTATCAAACTGCCATTTCAGTCTTTTTCAAATTAGTCGAGCAAATATACAATATTCCCACATACCCCCTGGTCTGTAGCGTCTTTCTAGTCATTTCAACTACGCAAAGCGCTTTTCACATCACATCCTCATTCACACAGGAGGAATCAAAGTCAAAGGAGACTATTCTTCCACACACACATTCACACGCTGAAGCAGGGGCTCAGCGTGTTGCCCGAGGATCAAAGCTATGGATCGAGCCACCGACCTTCTGATTGAGGGACGACCCGCTCTACCTCTGAGCCACGGCCGCCCTGCAGACGTACCCTAGAGGGGGCACACAGGCAACCCTTGACTGGGAATCACTGCTGTAGTGCAATGATTCTTTAGCTGAAAATAGTCCCCCAATCATTGCTTTTTTTCCTGTTTGAGTAATATTTGCTAAAAAATTGTTTTAGGAAATTAAAAATAAATAACATTCTTGAAGATCTAAGGGTTCAGTAAGAACTGATGGGCCACAGACACGGTACGGAGGTCAGAAACTATCGAATTTTGGTCTTCTCATTGAACTTGTAGACACAAAAACACAAATCCTTTACCATGTCAGTGAAAACCAAAACATCTACTTAGCACCACGAGCCTGCTGGTTAAGTTTCAACCCTGTCAATATATTGATACTGACCCTGAAAAACCTGCATCGAACCTTTGTGTCACTTGCGAGAGTACTTTTTACAGTGAGTGAACCTCTTGGCAACCTACTGTCAGCCATTTTGCTGTTCCCTGCACTGTAACAGTGCGGTCGCCATGGGAACTGGCTACATGAATACCATCTGTATAATTAGCCCCTCTATATACTTTAAAGAGAGAAAGACAGAGAAAGATGAATGAGAGAGCAACAGGAAGGGGAAAAAAGGAGAAGGGTGAAGGGGGGGGGGGGGGGATGGGCCCGGAGGTCCCTCTGCACCTCTCACTCATTACTACGCTGGAAAAGATGGAGAAGAGAAATAAAAACAAAGCTGAAAGGACAGAGTGGAGGGAGAAAGTGAGCCAAGGACAAATGGAGAGAGGGATGGATCAGAGGAGGAGAGGAAAGAAATGAAAGAAAGGCGCCAACCAATGGCGGAGAGGGGGAAAAAGGAGGAGACGGTTGGGTGGGATCAGAGGGAGAAGCGTTTGAAAGTGTGACAGCGAGCATGCGTGACAAAATGAACGAGTGTGTGCCTGTGTGAGACAGGAAGATAGAGCTGGTAAGAGAGGAAAAAACAGTGCAAACATATCAAAGCGTGACAAATGAGAGCTGCAGTGTGACAAAGAAGAAGAGGAAGAACTGGAAGGAGGAATCCCCAGCCCCCCATTCATGTTACATTTGTGATGACTTCTTAAAAAGAGAAAAGAGGTAGAAGAAAAAAAAAAAAAGAGAAATCTACTGTTGGAAAAGAATTTTTTATTCTACTTACAGCTGCTGCTAAGTTCTTAGTATTAATGTTGACTTAGAATTTCAGATTCGTTAAAGGTTGGGGGTTGAATGCGAGAAGAGAAATTTAAAAAAAGGAGAGAAGAAAAAAAAAAGAAACAAGCTGAACGGGAAAGACCGAGCGACATGACGAAATGAGAAATAAAGGGAGAGAAGTGAGAGGTTCCTCCTTCTGTCTGTGGCAGGAGAAGCTCACCTGACGCGTAACGTTACCACGTGGCCGGGGTGTGCAATTACTCTGAAGCTGACATATCTGGCACAGAGCTTGAGGGAAGTGTCACACTGCAACGTGAGTTGGTGAGGGTACGTCTTGGTCGTAATATGAACCCAAATGTAATGATATACTGGACAATGGTGATCAAGGGGGGGTGGGGGGGTGGGGGGCATGTGGAGGGGGGGGTCAGTTTAATATCAGTCCAGAAGCATTTTATGTTTAAGGTATTACACATGTCTCAGAAACAAGCGGAAAACTTGTTAAAAGTAAGACAAGTTTCCTTCTCTATAATCCATGACAAGTTGTCAAATTCCGGTTTGAGCTTATTCCGTGCTGCAGGTGGCTGCAGGCTCTGTCCTGTCGGCCACAAAGACACCAATCTCTGTCGCCCTGTTCCTTCTGTGCTTCTACTCTATTTTCATTTTGATCCGTTTCCCCACTCTCACAGCTCTCCTCCATCAGGCGACTTTTTTCAGCTCAAACTGCTGACTCTTAGGCCGATTCCATCGGGCAACCGGGAACAGCAGTAAAACTGTGCACTCCCTTGTGCACTGGGGCCAGCAACAGTTGGAGGCCTGGGTGCACGGGGCCGCGCTTTCTCTCCACGCTGTCCTATGAAGAAAACCCTCAAACAAATTAGTCTGGATTTATGACCACTATTACCAAGTTTTAACCGTAAGTGGTAAGTATTTATAGTGCTAGTACTGCATGCTTTCACTTTTTTCATTCCCTACTGACGTAATGTCAGGTTACATGTGATTGTGAGGGGCCAGCCCGCATTGACCACCTTGTATCGGGGCCCCCCTGTGATGGCTCATTGTAGTTTGACATTTTCCAGTTTAAGACGAAAGTAACAATTTAATTCAAATTCAAAAAACTTTATTTGTCCCCAGGGGGCAATTAAAAAGGCACATAGAGCAGGCAGCGCAACAATGACAAATGATTATAGCAGCAGTACAGCTGTAGCACAAAAAGAATAGCAATAAAAAAATAAGGAAATGAATAAAATAAAGGTAAAGTAAATAAATCAAAATAGATGAAATAGAAATAAGGCGAACTCGAAAATTAAATAAAGTAAAGGTTAACGTACTAAATTGTGGTTAACGCTCTAAATGCTAAAATGATGACACAGTAAGAACAAAGTGCAAATGAGAATAAACATTAAATTACAGGGTGCAAATTGGCAATGAGGTGTGGGGTAGGCAAGAATTTACATAGAGTTCACAATAAAAAAGCAGTGATTTAGAAATGAGAGAGGTTAAAAGAGGACACATTTGTAAACACCTACAATCCCCAGCTGGCCCTTGTCCAGCTGTGGGGCCCCAAATCAGTCAAACTCCCTATACCAGTGGGTTCCAATGTAAAATAAACACTATGCTTGTTTGTTTTTACAGCATCCCTGGTGCATTATTTGTTCTATGTTCCACTTAGAAATAAACTGGTTAAAATGAATAAATAACTACATCAGTTTAATATATTTAGGTGTTTTCCTGAACGAAAAGATGTTGAGACAGATGCCAAAATTGACAAATAAAAGGTGGCCTAATAGATGGTTAGATGGTTATAGCTGAAATAGTAGGGTTCAACACACTTTACTTCTGATCACTTCTACTTTGCCATTCTTTCGGTCAGTGTTAAGTTCCTCTAAATGAAAGCAAACACTTACTGCAGATGTTTTACATAGTGCACCCACCAGAAAAGCACGGAATTATACATTATGAGTTATTAAAGGGCCTTTAATTTGTAACTTTCTCAAGAATTTAGTTATCCTGCCAGTAGATTAACATATAGCAGAGAAAACAGCAAAGTAGAACAATTACTAGAGGTGCAACGAGCTTTTGAATGAGAACAATGTTTCTGTAAACGGAGGAGGTGAAGGCAGCACAGTTGAGCCTATCATGTGACTGTTATTGGTATGAAATTAAATGATGTTAACATATAAAGAAATAAGGAGGAGAAAAGGCCGACTGGAGTATTCACTTCACTTGACTTAACTAAACTGCTGAGAATCAAGAATTTCAAAAAAAAAAAAAAATGTTACATATGTCTTGTTTCTATATTCTGATCAAAGATTGTTCAGTCGAATTTTAATGTGATTGCTTGCTGCCTAATTGGACAACTAAAGAACTGCGGCTCCACTGCTTGCGGACTGACTCAACCAATTAGATCATTTCTGCATCCAGACAAGCTCTGCCTCTAAGAAATATTTGCTTTAGTGAACTCCAATTTGCCTCTCGCCGCATGCTTCTGTGTGCAAGATCTTTTTTCTCCCAATGTGTTTTGGCCTTTCCTCTTAAATGCAGACCGATGGGCAGCTTTGCTGGAAGACACACAAACACAGAGGTAGATGAATCTCAACAGAGAGCAAGTTGAGGAGGAATACGGCAAACAATATAAGAGAGAGGCAAGAAAAGGGGGGAAGGAAGGAACGAAGGAGAGTAGGATAGAGAGCGGGCGGTGGAGAAGAGGGAAAAAGAACAGAAACAGAAACGGAGAGCCTCCAAAGTGGCTCTTAAACTGCTTCAAATTGGTCATTAGTGTAATCAGGGGGAAAAGCATTGCAGAAGCCTGCTCCATTAGGGGGAATGCTGACTCTCTGTCCCTCTCTTTTTCTGCCTTTTTCTGTCACTTCCTCTCTCATCATCTCTTCTCTGCTCCCTCTTGCATGCCTCTCTTCAAAGACCCGTCCATCTTTCTTGTGCTGCACTAGCTCGAAAAAGAGGCACCACGCTTCCGTCCTCGCTGTACTGTAAATCTCCCCGTGGATGTTTGGGTAAAACCAGTTTTAGCGTGAGCCTCGTCAGCACGGGGATGCCACACAGATAGATAGTTAGCACGGGGAGTATTTGATGCTGTGTTGTAACTGTCTAAAACCCTGTCAAGGGGTTTTGCTATCAGCGGGGCAGGTTGCTCCAAATCACATGTGATCGGATACATTTATGTATACGCCCCAAATTCAAGATGACTTGTCAAAATCATGTTTTGTTTTGCAGAAAGATAAAAGCAAATGAGATACATTTTGTACATAGCAATAAATAGCTGGATAATCAGCAATGGGATACAGAATTAGAGCTGGAAAAATTAGTGTTTTTTAGTTCAACAAAACTCAAAGGTTGCTGAAGATGGGGATGGAGAGCTTTCAACTGCATCCCATAGTTTTCATTCACGTGGCCGGAGACGGATCAAGGTGGCAATTTACATCTATTTCTAAACACGTTCCTTACATCTTCCCCATATACGACTTCCTGTCAACACGTGACTGCACTTCAGCCAGCTCTGCTCGCTGAATGAAGACTGTGAGAGGCTCCGACAATGTGAAAGTCTGGTCTTTGTCTTTAGCGTTGTCATCTGAAGCTTAAATCCTTCCAACGAGGGTTTTGATGATGAAACAAATAAGGCAGCCGTCAGAGAAATGCCATGCAGCTTCAGTGAGGCGTGCTGGGCAAGATTAACAAACAAAAATGCTTTTTTTTTTTTTGCCAACTTCTATCTATAAGGCTGTAAAGTAAATATGATATGGCAACTTTCTAAAGAGCAGGTCTGTTGTGTTCTGTAGACCAATAGAAAACAGTGGATGGGCATTGGATCGATGCCTTGTATCTTCAAACGTCAACAGCTCATAAAGGGAGAAACTAATCGAGATGATTTTCTTGAAGAGGTCCGACGGTTGGGTTATGAGGTCCGACGGTAGGGTTATGAGGTCCGACGGTAGGGTTACGAGGTCCGACGGTTGGGTTACAATAGCCTACTTTAATTTTACTACTACAAATAATTATATCTTGGCTTTTATTTCTGTTGCCCTAGCCATACGTCCCGTCAGTTATGACACTGTAGTAGTTGCTGAGATGATGGAATGCAGCAACATTGCAAACAATAGGTCAGATGGGGCTTGAAACATGATTGGTCAAATAATCATACAGGTTGTAAAATAAAGCCCCAGAATATATTATCTGCACAGCATATGGCGTTACAGCTGTGTGTGTTTTCTCATTCCCTGAGCTCCCAGTGCTTCCCTGTCTGCCTCTGCCTAATGGCGTAGGCGTGGTTTTCTTCCTCACTTGTCCAGCTTCCTGATGACCTGCGCATCTGCCTGCAATCAACTCGTCCCCTCTCTCAGTCATCACACCTGCCATCCATCAACTCACCAGCTCTACCTCCATTCTCCAGCCACTCATCGCCACATCGTCGGCCAACCATCAGTGCTTGTTTACTTGCAGCTGCTCTCTTTCTTATTCACCTGTTAATAATGTTTTTCTCTGTCCTCAGCATCACTACCCTCTGATTCTTCTGCCTGCCTGCCTGCCTGCCTGCCTCACCCTTTTATTCCATGCTCACATTCAGCCTCGCTCTTTCATAACCCTCTCCCTTTCCTGCTGCCTTGGGATTCTACTTGCCGTCATCAATATCATTCTGCAATACACCAATCTTTACCTAACAAAACTCTATCCATGCCTTGCACTTGGGCTCCTCCTGTGTTTGTAATACATGGTGAACGATCCATCACGTTTTACTTTCACATCAGACAATACCGAATCCTCCTGATCTACATCCCGTACCCATGTGCAGTGCCAATGCAGGGAATATGTATAGTAAAGTAAGGGTGCTGAGGTTGGGGTGGTGGATGGGCCTGCATCTTATGTGGCAGACCGGATCCCTATGGGTTTATAAATGTTGCTTATTTTTGGGAGTGCCCTAACCTGACCCACCAGATGGTTTGTTACATAGAACCAGCTGGGAAGTCGTCCGTAGAAATTGTTTGGAAAGGGGCATCTGTCTATCGCCATCCAGCACGGGCTTACTTCGAGCAATAAAATCAATGAACCATATAACATAATTAAAACTCTTGCTAAAGCCAGTTGGGAGAGTAGTAAAAACATCTTTTCAAAAGAAAAGAAAAAGCCTTCAGTGCCCCTCTTTGCTCTTTGGTTCAAACATAACCAATGCTTTAGAAGCATCTGTGCCAATGTCTTCAGAAGCCACCACTGCAGTTTTGGAACAAACAGTTGCCTCTCGCTTTTGTCACATCAACAGTAAACCGTGCGCGCAAATTAATTGGCCTGAACCACCGTCCACAAACACATAACCCGGAGCCAAGTGTGGACTTGCAGGAATCCAGCTGCCTCACAGGATCAGGAGTGCCCACAATCTTTCCTTAAACCGGCACTGACGAGGAGACGAACACGAAGCAGAAGCAACATAGCTGCTCGTGCACGTGTTGGTTTACGCCCAGGACACCTATATAATGGGTGTTAAATGCGTTTAGCAAACCTTGAGGTCATGACAATACTTGCCCATGTAAACGTGATGCATTTTTTCAGCCGCAGTGATCTTAAGCTGTGTGGGGGCGAAATTAGCAGCATTCAACAGAAAAAAAAAACGTAATTGATTCTGGGAACTCGAGTCAAGGACGAGCTGTACACAGAGGAAATGGGTATTTCCAGTGAAAGCTAATATTGTTACTATTCTCGCGGTAATAAAGAAGAGTGCCAGTATGAACATGAAGTGTGTCCATGAAATGTGTGAAATCACTGGGTGTCGTCTGGAATGTATTCATGGCTGTGTGCACTTCAATCTTCTCAAGTGAACAGTGAAGAGTTCATCGCGGGTAAAAGGTGAAGAATCCCCCATAGCATCAGTACAGCTTTATGGAATTTAATTCAGTGAACGCTGAAGCGAGCTATTGTCATGCACATGGGTAAGAGGTAGGGCAGCAGAAGCATGCAAGACAAGAAGGAATTAACCCTTTGATGCACGTTCTTTGCAAAACCCATCGGAAAAATGGGGGGGAAAATGAACATAAAATGCACGTTATCACGTTTGCATGGCTGAAAATATTGCACGTATTAAATCAGTTTTCATTTCCCTTTCTTACTTTTTGAATAGAAATAGGTTTTGTGATATTACACGTTTTAAATACTCCTCTAAATAATCCTCTTGGTTAAATAATTATTTCAACAATATAGCATTTATTATTTAAGATGTGTATACAGAGACGCTAGATTTGGATGACGTAGAACCTGTCCTAAATTCATTATAACTGCTAACTGCCAGTGACGAGTGAAGTACAACAGCCGTTAGTATTAGTATTAATTGAAGATCTGAGTGTACACTTCTAGTTAGGATCTCTTTAGATGAGATAGTATATGAGGTCTGAGATAGGAGCACAGCTATGACTTTAGGAATTGTTTCTGGAGTAGGAAGATGGATCAAATCCTATCTTTTGAACTTCAGTTTCAGTATCTGTAGTTTAAATTTTAGTGATTATAGCAAAACCTATCTTTGCTCATGAAGTTATAAAGGAGAAATAACAATCCATCTATTATCTGTAATGCTCACGTAGTGTAAATGTTCACGAGATAAGTGTTGTGCTAAAGAAAACCGACCTGCAAGATGTTAAACGTTGATTTGGAGTATGATGAATCAGAGTATTGATTATACTGAATGTGACGAATCAAATGATTTATTGATCATACTGAGTATGACAAATCAAGATAAGGATTTATTGAAGTATGATGTGTTGATTAATCTTCAAACTGTTATAAAATAGACTAGGATAAGTAATCACTTAAAACATGTCTTATATACCTTCGCTACTTCACGTGTACTCTGCATGCGCCACATGTATTCTTGATGTGTAATCAAATACACTCGCATTAAATGTACAATTTTCTTTTTTTTTTTTTTAAAGGCTAAGAAAATAAGGGTGTAAAACACAGGGAAATAATTTGCTATTGGGTCTAATGTGCTTTTCAAATATTGCATGTACTTGCATGTACTTCTTGGTGAACTGTGGCCTTTACACGCTGTTACTGTTAGCACATGATCATAAGGCCTGAGTGGGAGCAAAATGGAATACAGCCACAGTAGGACGCCTGCTGGTGAGTGTGTAAATATTTCACTTCTTCTCTTACTTGTGTGATATAAATGTTGGTCTGTCATACATTAAAACGAAGTGCAACATGAGCGCAAGCAGAGAGGAGACATGAGTCGGTCTAACTGAGTCAGCGGTGTCAGTTTGACAGAAATATCTGTGTAAAAGGAGCTAACTAGCTCTAGCTAGCTGCTAGGCTACATTAGCCTCCGTGAGCTAGTGGTCGTACTAGAGCTAATACGGCTGTTGCAATAAAATTGTAACGTTTTGTTTTATTTCCTATCAATTCACTTGTTCATTTGTAAGAGGAATAATGTGTTATTTTGTCTTTAATAAGCTACATAGCCTCATAGCCTGACGCTTCAAAGAACAGCTAGCGCGAGTGTTAGCCAGCTAGCAGAAGGTCTTCAAAATGGCGGACATTTTGGAGCGTCGCAGCAGGACGTGCACAGATGTAACAGCCCCATCACCTTTCAGTTTGTTAGTTCCACGGCCTTGTATCATGCTAGGTAAGTCTCTGTCACACTCTGCGACATTTAGATTTAACAGAGGACATTTGGGTGCCTGAAACACTGATGTGTGTTCAGTATTAGAAGTGAGGTTGCTGTCCTCCATGAAGGAGCGACATATAAATGTTGCAGAGCACATTTCACATTCATCACTAAAGGAGGTGATATTGTGATACTGAAGGAAAAAAAGAGTTTCAGTGGAATATTGTTTTAAGTCTGATAATATTCTCAATGATATTCTCACATGCAGATTGTCCAAAAACTACAAAGAACACATCAATGATGTACTAGCTGACATGTTCCTTCATCGCCATGAACATACACACTGTAGTTTATTGAGAAATACACAGTGGAGCGCCACATGTGGATTAATCCGCCAGTGGAAATAGTCCCCAACAAAATCCACTACGTCCTCCTTTGACTGACATCTAAAATCTACAGTGACAATTTTGGAAAATTACAAGCTTTTTTAAAGAGGGAGAAGGCACATTTTAGCTACGACAAAGGATTCAAGCTGAAGTACCATATTAATTTAAATTAATTCATAGGTTACAACCTTTTTTTTTAAAGAGGGAGAAAGCACATTTTAGCTGCAACAAAGGATTCGAACAGAAGTACTATATTAATTTAAATGAATTCATAGGTTAAGTTGGGTGATGCTCTGTAATTTTGCACTGGCAACAAATCCGATGAAAATCCAAAAGCCAATAATGTGTTAGTCTCCTTAATGCTTTCTGATCTTCACACACGGTGGGCTCTCAGACACAACTCTTTAAAGAATGATTTGAAAAAGGCTCAGTGTAATTTCCCAAAATGACTGGTCACAGTAGTTTTTGGCAAACATTATTCAAACAGGGGGGAAGAAAAAAAAAAAAAAAAAAAAGTGCTTAGCTGTGGACTATTTCTAGCAATTCTAGGGATTCTTTTACGTGTGGTACTTCATTGAGTATATCTGGCAGCAAGACGGTGTGTGGGATGAGTCAAAATAAACTACATTGTGTGTGTGTGTGTGTGCGTGTGTGTGTGTGTGTTCACGGTAATGAAAGAGCATGTCACCCAGTGCAACAGGTGTCCCCCATTGATGTGTTTTTACTGGTCTTTGGGCAGTAATGGAGCTCTATGGCACAGAGGAAGAAGACATATCAGGTTATTGCATGGGATCTATTGACTAATATCAGCAGACCCTACGTGCCATGTTTTTTCATGAGCGTTGTCTGGGTTCTGTTAAGAATTTAGAACTGAAGAACAGCAGAATCTGTGTCATAGACCTTCACACTCTAGAATGCCGCGTGTCATTCCTTCCGATAGTTTTCAAGAGATGCTCACTTTCGAGATTCACTCACTTCGAGGGGATTGTTCATCAGTTCACTTGTGTTTTAGTTACGAGAAATGTCATTCGCCATGTTCACGCCACGGTTTTTCCAACAAAAGGTTAGTTTCGCGGTCTTCACACTGTTGATGTGAATATAAAATCAAATGTATCAGCGTTTCTCTGACTTTCCTCAACAGGAGTTCGTAAGGCACTGTCTGTCTGTTGTTGTCTTATATCTGCTATGAAGGCGCATCGTTTTTCTGACAGTTGACACTTAAATGTGTTTATTTTTGTCGATCCTCAACAGAAAAATCAAGTCGCACACGAGACCGTCGTGCTAAACAAGAGGCCGCGCTCGACCTCTATTGGAAGGTAAGAAAAGCTTCACATGAAAACAGTAAACTGAGTGAGCAGAAAAATAGAAGCACCTGTATAATGTAATGTATAACCAGCCTGTGCTAGAAGTTGTTCCAGTGTGTTGTTTCATTGTACAGTGGTTTTTATTTGTGAAAGGAAAGTGTTCAGATGTCATGTCAGTGTAAAGGTCAGACACCTGGAAGGCTTGCGTCCTCACTTTGAATTTGCTAACAGACTTAAATGTTGAATCAGTTACTGAAGCTGTAGACTACTATTTTTGTCTGTGCTTTCAGCGCTTGCACTGCTTACTATTCACAGCTGTATTCACTGTGGAGAGTCGTTATTTGTTCTTGTACCGACTGCGTTTACATTTATCCTCAGAGTCGCCGTCTCAGACCCTGATGCCACCAACAACTCTGCAGAACACCGTGCGGAGACGAAACACTGGTGGCACAAACTGTTTGGCCGATTGGTGGTAGGTATTACAGGAAGAGCCGGGGCTCCACATGAACGTGATTTTAATTCTTCTTCATATTGATTTGAAGCTTGACGTGGTTTCTATTCTATTTGTTTTGACTCCACAGAACAGAGGAGAGGGAGATAAAGGCCAACAGCCCTGCGGCCCACAGCAGAGGTAAGGAACCGACTGTGTCAATCTCAGTCCTGGTAGGGTGAAAACTCTAGTTCGCTGCAGCCTAGAGAGGACTAGAATTACTTCAGGTAGTTCCTCCACAGTAAAAGGCAGAACAATCAGCTGTGTTTGTGTTTAACAGCAGAGTCGCCCCATCTCATGAAAAAAGCTGCAAGTCAACAGCAGCTGGAACTCTGAAACCAGAGAGGACTCGACGGAGGTGCAGAGTGTTTGACTGCTGCAGGGTAGGTTTCCCAAAAAGTGCCACTGCTTCACAGTGGCGACACGTTTACCAGTCTGCACACGTGCACTAATAAAAAGAGCGTAACTGTGTTATTGAACGTTGAGAGTTTGTGTTTCCTCCAACAGAGAAAATGTCGAGTCACTCCAGCTCCAGGTGACAAGGGAGAGAGGAGGACCCTTCGGCGCCACTGGAGGTAACATCACTCATTTCACTTCACTGACACCCGCACAGAGCCAACCAATGGAAACATCAAGTACAGACTGACAGCCTGTTTGTCCCCCCCATGTTGCAGCATTTTCCGAGCTTCAGAGGGGAAGGGGGAGGAGAAAAAGAAGGAAGTGAAGCAGGAGGAGAAAAAGGAGAAGAAGAAGGAAGTGAAGCAGGAGGAGAAAAAGGAGAAGAAGAAGGAAGTGAAGCAGGAGGAGAAAAAGGAGAAGAAGATGGAAGTGAAGCAGGAGGAGAAAAAGGAGAAGATGATGGAAGTGAAGCAGGAGGAGAAAAAGGAGAAGAAGAAGGAAGTGAACCAGGAGGAGAAAAAGGAGAAGAAGAAGGAAGTGAAGCAGGAGGAGAAAAAGGAGAAGAAGAAGGAAGTGAAGCAGGAGGAGAAAAAGGAGAAGAAGAAGGAAGTGAAGCAGGAGGAGAAAAAGGAGAAGAAGATGGAAGTGAACCAGGAGGAGAAAAAGGAGAAGATGATGGAAGTGAAGCAGGAGGAGAAAAAGGAGAAGAAGATGGAAGTGAAGCAGGAGGAGAAAAAGGAGAAGAAGGAAGTGAAGCAGGAGGAGAAAAAGGAGAAGAAGACAAAGGAGGAGGAGAAAAAGGAGAAGAAGAAGAAGGAGGAGAAGGTGAAGGAGGAGAAAAAAAAGAAGGAGGAGGAGGAGGACGAAGCGCTGGCGCTTCTCGGCGTGTTAGATGGTTTGGCAGTGGATAAGTTGCCGGACCCAGAGGACTCACCCTCCAACAGGTAAGTCAGCTGCCATCACAAGCCAAACCACTGTTGATACCTTCTAGAAGGCTCCATCACTACGACATGTACGGCCCGCGCAGAGCTTCGCCAGCTTCTTGTCGGTCCTGTCTGCTGACCTCTGTGTGTCTTTTCCTTTCTCTAGTGACACAAATTCTGACAGTGGCTCGGACATTGACACTACTTTAACTGACAGGAGGAACACGTTTGACAGAAATCGCGTGTCCACCCTCCGGTAAGTCCACAGATACCATCACAAGCCTAAAACCCGTTCAACTAATAAAAACTAAAAGTATGAGCCCCACGCAGAGCTCCCACAGCTTCATGTTTGTCCCGTCTGCTGACAGTGCGTCTTTGTGTGTCTCACATTTCTGCAGTGCCAAATCGGCTAAAGTCAATTTCAGTGGTGTGGTGAAGGTCATCAGGTCCCCGATCGTCAAAGAAAAAGAAGGAGGAGGAGGAGGAGGAGGAGGAGGAGGAGGAGGAGGAGGAGGACAGCAGGACTGGCTCGGGTGAGCAAATCAGCAGCAAAACATAGACACAAGGAACAAAGCTGCTGTGATCAAAAAGCCTCAGCTCCTCTGAGCAAACTGTAGTAAAGTGTTGGTGATGGCGACGTGTGTTCTGACGCGGTGTGTTTGTGTGTCAGGTTTCCAAATCCAGCCCAGACCTGCTACTTGAACTCCAGCCTCCAGAGCCTGATCACACTGGCCGACTTCATCAAAGACATCAGCAGCCAGGAGCAGGTCTGGAGTTTAGTTCCTGAAGCTGAAGTCATCAGGTACAGCAGCCCCCCACACACACAGACACTAACACACACTCACAGACACTAACACACACTCAGAACTGACCAAACAACACTAACAGCAGAAACTCACCTGCCCTATTTTTTGTCTTCACCCCCTGCAGAAAATTCATGGCTGTTGTGAGGTGTCAACGCTCCCACAACGTCATCCACAAACTGTGGACCATCAGTTTGTTCAAGATGGCCGTCGCAATGGGGGCTCCTAACTTTCTGGACCACCAGGAGAAGGTGAGTCACCTGGTTTGATGCTACTTGTTGTTTCCTCTCCTCCTCTGTGGCTCACACCCGCTGTGTCTTTGTGTGTTCAGGACGCTCACGAGTTCCTGACGGTCGTCCTGGATCAGATCCGGAGTTTGTTCCCACTGCTGCAGGGATTCGCTTCCAGCACGGGAAATACATATCAATGTCCAGTTGAGGACCACCTGGTATTCACAATGCAGAACACCAGGACCTGCAAGAGGTAAGACCACAGAGTAACACTCATCACACACAGCAGGAGGTGCCAGGAGAAGAACGATCGGCAGAAGCCCGTCCTCCCACATCCTGCGTCTCCTCAACTACGACGCTATTAAAATGTCCACATTCACGTCTTTAGTCTCTAGATATTTAACTGAATCACAGAGAATTTCATAATCTAAACATCACTAAGCTGCAAATTCTGATGCGTCCTGTCCCTTTAACGTGCAGCTGTGGAGCTCAGTCTACTCAACAGCAGAAGTTCACCAACCTGTCTCTCGACGTGGTGCCTGGAGGCTCAGTCCAGGACATGCTCCAGGGTTACCTGAAGGTAAGCTCCACCCTTCAGCGGCATCATGACGTGAACACGCATGCTTCAGTCTCTCTCTCCCACACACACACACACACTCTGTGGGTTCAGTACATAGCTGACATGTTGTCTCTGTGCCGTTGTTCAGGAGACTGAGTTGGACTTCAATTGTGATTGCGGTTCGTGCACGTCCGGCCAGCAGTCTGCCTTCATGACCCTGCCCAAGTGAGTCTCACATCCACCACAGATGGTCCAGCAATGGACTCCTTAAATACACATCCAGTTTACTTCACAGTTTACTTTCCTTTCAGCTGAACATTGTTCCAGGCAGCCATTAGTTTCCTTTCACCTCCCCAAAATGTGAAACTCAATTTGTCGAGTTTTAAAACTTCTCTTGTGTTTAAATCAAGTCTTGATTACATTTAGTTGGATGGTACAGGCTGATTTGAAATGTCTGCTCTGAATGATCATATTCAGATCAGGGAAATGCAGATGATAAATTGAGGATCATCAACATTTTTGATTATTAATTAAGTGTTTGAGTAATTTATGAAGCAAACATACCACAAACCTTCTGGAAGCCGCTCATATTTATCCTCTGTGTATTTCCTGTCCACAGAGTTCTGATGCTGCATGTGAAGCGTTTCAGCTTCACTCCGCTCCTGCAGCTGACGAAACTGAGCGAACCAGTCAACCTCTGCAAGGAGCTGATGGTGACCTCCAGTCAGGTAAGAAATGACTCACCTGAGTTCAAATACAAAGGAAACGTGTTCTGTGTGCACTGTGTGTGTGTGTGTGTGTGCGTGCATGAGTGTGTAGCTAACCATGAACTGTCTTCCCTCTCAGGGTCTTGGCACGTACAACCTGGTGAGCGTCATCAACCATTTTGGCAACAGAATGAACAGTGGTAAGATGATCACACAGCAGTTACTCTCCTTGTTGTGTGTGTTTTGTTACATCAGTTCACCTTCATAACCTCCACATGTTAAGACACCTGAACTGACGGTGATGCGTTTCCTGGTAGGTCACTACATCAGCGAAGGGATCCATCCAAACGTGGAGACCAATGACCCCACTGACCACTGGCTCACCTATAATGATTCAGAGGTGATCAATACCACCGGGGCCGCTGTCTTCAAGCAGCGGCAGAGGACTGCCTACATCCTTTTCTACCAAAGGTGGGTAAGAGGACACCGTCACATCCTGGAGTCACAGCCACTGTGGTGCTGTTTAAGCCGAACGCTTTACCCACACAGCGATCCAAACATGCTGTTTGTCAGAAGGACTGTAAAATCCACCAACTCTGCACTCACTGAATGTGTTTGGTTCTCAGGGGTAGGCCAGTTGACGACGGAGCAGCGGGTGAGGCAGTCAGCGATGAAGCCACTCCAGCAGCCTCCATCAGATGATCCAGCCCAGGTAGGTGGCCAAGAGAAAGAAACAGCTTGTTTAGTTTCTCTTTGTCATTTTCCTGCAGGTGGTGATGGTGGAGATGGAGGTTTCAAGACCGACTGCCTGCTCCTGTCATGGAGGCAGGAGATCCCCCAGGAGGAGGAGGAGGAGGAGGAGGAGGAGAAGGAGGAGGAGGAAGAGGAGAAGGAGGAGGAGGAGAAGGAGGAGGAGGAGGAGGAGGAGAAGGAGGAGGAGGAGGAGGAGGAAACTCACACACACACAAACACACACTAACACACACACACAGAAACTAACACACACTCAGGCGCTAACACAAACTCACACAGAAACTAACACACAATCAGGCGCTAACACACTCACACACAGAAACTAACACACAATCAGGCGCTAACACACACACACATAGAAACTAACACACAATCAAGCGCTAACACACTCACATACAGAAACTAACACACAATCAGGCGCTAACACACAATCAGGCGCTAACACACAATCAGGTGCTAACACACTCGCACACAGAAATTAACACACAATCAGGCGCTAACACACAATCAGGTGCTAACACACTCACACACAGAAATTAACACACAATCAGGCGCTAACACACAATCAGGCGCTAACACACTCACACAGAAACTAACACACACTCACACAGAAACTAACACAATCAGGCGCTAACACACACTCACACAGAAACTAACACACAATCAGGTGCTAACACACTCACACACAGAAACTAACACACACTCACAGAGAAACTAACACAATCAGGCGCTAACACACTCACACAGAAACTAACACACAATCAGGCGCTAACACACAATCAGGCGCTAACACACTCACACAGAAACTAACACACACTCACACAGAAACTAACACAATCAGGCGCTAACACACACTCACACAGAAACTAACACACAATCAGGCGCTAACACACACTCACACAGAAACTAACACACAATCAGGTGCTAACACACTCACACACAGAAACTAACACACACTCACAGAGAAACTAACACAATCAGGCGCTAACACACAATCAGGCGCTAACACACTCACACACAGAAACTAACACACAATCAGGCGCTAACACACTCACACAGAAACTAACACACACTCACACAGAAACTAACACACACTCACACAGAAACTAACACACAATCAGGCGCTAACACACAATCAGGCGCTAACACACTCACACACAGAAACTAACACACAATCAGGCGCTAACACACTCACACACAGAAATTAACACACAATCAGGCGCTAACACACAATCAGGCGCTAACACACTCACAGAAACTAACACACACTCACACAGAAACTAACACAATCAGGCGCTAACACACACTCACACAGAAACTAACACACAATCAGGCGCTAACACACACTTACACAGAAACTAACACAC